>NW_020664418.1:51894261-51916913 GCF_002925995.2 Terrapene triunguis | reverse complement strand
GGAGATCTGGGGGTGCTGGGGCAGGGCATTGCAGGGGAGATGTGGGGCGCTGCAGGAGAGATGTGGGGGTGCTAGGGCAGGGCACTGCAGGGGAGATCTGGGGGTGCTGGGGGAGATCTGGGGGCGCTGCAGGGGAGATGTGGGGATGCTGGGGGAGATCTGGGGGTGCTGGGGCATGGCATTGCAGCAGAGATGTGGGGTTGCTGGGGTAGAGCGCTGCAGGGGAGATGGAGGGTGCTATGAGAGGGGGCAGGGTGTTGCGAGCGAGGAGAAATACCATGAAGGTGGCCTATGGGGAAGGGGACCCAGGTGTCACTGTGGACAGGTGGGCTCAGTGTGCAGGTGCAAGCAAAGAGCATACGAAATATTAGGTGCCATTGTACAAACTAACAGGGCAGCCTCACTTGGATCCTGTGCCAGCAGGGGTCCCCCCCACCCCCGTCAGCAGGGAACTAGCAGAACTAGTGGGGCTCCCAGAAGTGTCACAGGATCAGTTAGGGGCCTGGAGAAATTCTCCTGTGAAGACAGATTCTTGCCCTAGAGAGGAGACCAATAAAAGGGGACGTGATAAAAGTCTATAAAGTAGGGACTGGTTTAGAGCAGGGAGATCGAGAGCATCTGGTCTCCCCATCTCATAACACAAAAAGGGGACACTTGGTGACATTGCAGGGTGGGCAGTTCAAACCCAATCAAAGGAAACACTTTTCATACAACCACTGATCAGAATATCCCATTATCATTAACAAGTATTTTGGCAGGGAAATTAAACCTTGTGCTTCATAGTTTAAAACAACCTTTAATGACCAGGGATTAGACTAAAACCTAGATGGGGCAGATTACCCTACATCTGCCTCCTGTGGGGTTCTTCATCTTCTCAGGCATCTGGTACTAGTCACTCTTGGAAACAGGATCCTGGACTAGCTGGATTGTGGGTCTGAGCCAGTCTGATATTTGTCAGTCCCTGTGAACTCACTGCGTGGCTGTTGCTTTGTGCTCACTCAGCCCCTCGGCCCAGGGAGGGAATGAAAGGGGTGAGGAGAACAAGCAAGCAACTGCTTTGTTTTGATCCTCATATGCTACTTCCTGCAGCTAGGCACCACAGAGAGCCCTAAACAACATATAGGCCAGCAGGTCCCTTTGCTAAGGTATGTGGAGGGCAGCCCAGCCAGCAGCAGCCAGTGGGGTCTAGGCCCATGAAGGAGGAATCAGAGCCAGGGCTTCCTAGGGAAAACCAGTCCCCATCTGCTGCAATGCTGAAGGACAGATGGATGGGGAATTGTAAAACCGTATAAAACTTTAATAAGACAGATACAAAAGAACAAACTCTTGCAGCCCTGAAGGAGACAAGCCCTGCCCTGCTGTTGCAGTGCTGATCAGTAGGTGTGGGGGAGAGGCTGCAGTTACAGGCTGGGGATCCCAGCTACAGGACGAAGTCGGCTGGAGAGGATGGTGCCGAATACTATTAACAAAATCCCTTGCACAGCATTGTTTGAAAACAGCTCTGTCCAGTGGAGACGTGACTCTGGAGCGCTCACTAAATGGTGTCTGAAGTGCTCAGCCCTCACTGAGAGGGCTCCTCATCTGCAGCGGACGCCGGCGTCCTCATCGCTAGCCGCCAGGTCACCGCAGCAGGCCTGGGGTCACTGTCTCCCCCTCATCTGCCTGGCCCCTTGGAGGTTTTTCTCCCTTCCACGCAGAAGAAAGCAAGTCTTTTGGCATAGCCATCTCCTTTGGCTGCAGGATTCCCAAGGCCGTTGGTCCCTTTCTTCCCCAGAGACTGTTTGGCCAAGGTTCAGGTCCATTTCCTGTGGGATAAGCAAGTGATCACTGATGAGAGAAGGTCT
Organism: Terrapene triunguis; assembly: GCF_002925995.2. Taxonomy (NCBI): domain Eukaryota; kingdom Metazoa; phylum Chordata; order Testudines; family Emydidae; genus Terrapene; species Terrapene triunguis. The sequence goes on along the minus strand of NW_020664418.1, from coordinate 51,915,069 downwards.
GGGTTTGCTTGGGGGACACAAACAGATCAGATTGGAGAAGCCAGAGAGCTGGGGAGCAAAGGATCAATATGCTTCTCCCGCTCCACAGCTCAGGTGAACCGGGCTGGGGAGAGAGGAAACTACAGAGCAAAAACAGGTTCCAGCAGCTAAGCCTATGGCCCTCTGCAAGCTTATTGGTGCAGCCCAGTGGGCGCTGCAGGCAGAGGGGATGCTGGGATTCTGTTCATACCTGAGTGCAGACAAATTGTGGTGGAGAATGCTCCCGTGTGGCTTGTAGTGGGAGCAAAGGGCAGGATACCCACCAATTACCCAAACCTGGGGCACTCTCACAAAATCCGTTTGCTCAGCCCTAGTTTCTGAACATTCGCCAGACCCTTTGGCAAATGCTTCCCCCATCCAGCTTCACGGGAAACCCCAAGAGATGGAAACCTTCTTCTTTCAAATGGTAAATAAGGGTTAAACTGAGACATTCTGGGTGAGGACAGAATTCTATCCCAGCTCCTGAGGGCAGGGCCCATGGGCAACGGTGAGCGGCAATTCACCTCTCGTTTCATATCAATTTAGCCCTAGCTGGTGTCCTCACTCCGGCAGGTTGCATGGTGACCCCAGGTTAGCTTCCTTTGTACAGTCAGATATGAACAAGCAAAACTGGGTTTAGACATGTGGCTTGACCTCCCACTCATCAAGCCAATCAAATCCCATGGGCAGTCCCTTCCAATGCAAACTGCCCCGAGACAGCAGCTCGGGCAGCTGTAGGCCAGCAGCATTACGGGAGCGTGGATTACCATTATTTACCAGTGCCTAGAGGCCAGCCCCCTGTGGTGCTGGGCACCGCACAAACATAGTGACAGCCCCCACCCTAAAGAGTTTACAATCTAGTAAGGCCAAGTTAGAGCCCATTTGGGAAGAGCTTGGTAAAGGAGTCTGTGGAGTTGCTCCTGCATGGCACAGGACCCGCATTGCAAAGAGGGATGTTCCAAGGTGACAGAGGGGTAAGGAGCTTTTCTCTGCTGAATCAGGAATGGGACAATGGGGAAGAGCTCTCAGCAGATTTACAGCATTGCTCATTGCAAGTAATGCAACCCGTGGAGAACGAAGCCAGGGCCTGGAGAGATGGCTCCAATGGGCGAAAACACCAGCTGTTCATTTAGATTTCATTCCCGATGGTCTCCAGTCATTTTACAGTGTTTATACAGGGCTGGCCTAAGCTCCCGTGGCTCTGAAATGCAGCCATCCCTGGGGTGGGACATATCTGCTGTTAACAGAACACACTACTCCACAAGAGGAGTTTGTTAGGAGGGGTGGGGAGGTGAAGAATAACGTACTCCAGCTGGAATCTGGCCAGGATAACAGGGCAAACATCCTCCTCTGGGGACACGAGCTCCTCAGTGAGCACTAGTGGTGAGGAGCTCGCTGGAAGCCAGCTGAAGGCAGGGCCGTTACCTGTGGTGGTTGAAGTGGAGAATGGACATGGCATTGGCGCGGTGTGAGGTGTCTGAGCGCTGGACGATGGGAGCAGAGGCAGAGTTGATGGCTAGCTCATGGACTGCAGCACGGTTGAGGGAGTCTGTCACTGAGGGGAAGGTGCAGTCACTATACGTGCGATTTGGAGCCTTGCCAGCATGAGCCAGGTATGTCAGAGAGTCGGCGTAACCACTGGCCATATGGAGGGGCCGCCTGGGGGCATGGGCACCTGAAACGAGAGCACAGGAGGGACACAATGCAGGCCTGGAGCATCCCAGGAGGAACACCAAAGATGCCCCTTGGTGTTTGCCTTGAGCATGCCTGGCTACATGGCCACACGTTAAGGCCCTGGCTGGAAGCTGGGGCAGTGCTCCAAAGACTGAGGGGATAAATACCCTGCCCCTCAACTCCTCTTTTCTGCCAAAAGCCCTGACCGCAGCAGGGTGCAGGAAGGGCAGTGTGGCTCTGAGGAGGGGACAGTGGGAGAACTAGAGTTACTGTTGGTGAGTTTGTCCCCCTGCAGGTGACAGTGTCTGTGCAACCCCCTCCTAGGGCGCAGGGCCCCCAGTAGTGGCACTCCTTCAGGAGCCTGGTTGGGAATACATAGGGTTATTGACTGATACCCTGGAGCCATGTCACTCACTGGGACCCCCTAAGACACTCTTGGGCCATAGCTGTCTAAAGGGGCATTATGGCACCCCCAGTCCACTCCCCTTTCTAAAACAACTGCTCTCCTCAGACATTATTGCAGCCACTGCCTGCTCCTGCCCCACCTCCCAAGCACTATTGAACTTACACCCTGCTCACTTTGCCTTAGCTCCAGCATGCCCAATGCAGCAGCTGGTCCCATGTGCAGGTGCAGGGGAGGAGAACACATCTCCCCAGGGACAGAGATCTCCACTGGCTTCCAGCCCTTAGAGTCCAGCACAGACTCACCCTCTATGGGTCTCCGTTGATTCTGAGCTTGATTTCCCTGCCTACTCCCTGACTGAGACTAGAGACTGATGGCATCCCAGGGCTCTGAGAGTCTCCGCGCTGGATCGAGTAAGATGGAATACTTCTACCATGTCACCAGCTGTGCCAGAGGAGAATGCCCTGGGAATCCAGTCAGGCGAGGGAAGGTCGCCTGCTAACCAAACCATACCAATGGGGGGAACAGGAGAGCCATAGATGCCTGGAAGGCAACTCAGAGCTGGGTTATGTCTCCCAAACGAGAGGATGCTTTAGAACTGACACCAGCAGTATGCCAGGCCCCGATTCTGTACTCACGGCTTTCGACCTTGTTTCTGGCGCTGGAGAATCTCCGGCCTCCCTCGTTCAGTATCTTTACCAGAGCACAGGGCTCGGTGACCATCGGTGTCCCCAGAGTGTGGCTTCCTAACCAGCTCATGTTCTTCTGCGGCTGCAGGCCATGCTGTGGCTTATACTGTGCACGGTAGGGGATGCTCTGGCCCATGCCTGACAGGGTACCCAGGAGGGTGGGAATGAAGCCCTGGTTGCCCAGCATCCGGGCCCTGGCCGCAGGCTGCTGCATGATCTGCTGTCCTAACTCCCGGACTGTGCTTCCCAGGAGTGAGAGGGGGACGAGGGTCATTGAACCCTGTGTCTCCCGGTTCCCAAACACGTCCTGAAGGAATCGCGGCTGGAAGAAAAGAAGAGCAGCGACATATGTTTTAATTCCTGGGGGGCATGGTTAGGGAGCGGAGAAGGGCTGTCCTCCTCATAGACTTTAAGGTCAGAACACAAGGGACCACCCTGCTGCCTGCACATCACAGGCCACAGAACCTCCCCCACACACTCTGGTAACAGACCCCGAACCTCTGGCTGAGTCACTGAATTCCTCAAATCATGAGTTCAAGTCACAGAGAATCCACCATTTCCACTAGTTTAAACCTGCAAGTGCCCCGTGCCCCATGCTGCAGAGGAAGATGAAAAACCTCCAAGGACTCTGCCAATCTGACCAGGGGGAAATTTCTTCCCAACCCCCCTATTTAACCTGTTACTGTTACACCCCTGAGAATCCTCCCTGCGTTTTCACCCCATTTACACCCCACACTTGCAGTCAGAGATTCTGAGGCCAGAAGGGACCATTGTGATTCTCTGGTCTGACCTCCTGTACAACACAGACCAGAGAACCGTACCCAGCGATTGTTGCCTGCAGCCCAACACTTCTGGCTCAGCTAGAGTGGCTCTGTTACACAGTCACACCCACCCTGGATTTCAAGACACCAAAAGATGGAGAATCCACCATGTCCCTTGGTAATTTGCTCCAGTGGTTAAACAGCCTGACTATTAAAAAAATTATATCTGATTTCTAATCTGAATTTGTCTCACTTCAGCTTCCAGCCACTACAACTTGTTCTGCATTAGTCTGCAAGATTAAAAAGCTCTTTACTCAGAAATCTTTGTTCCACGTAGATATTTCAAGACAGTGATCAACCTTCGATTGGTTACGCTAAATGGATTGCGCTTCTTTGGTCTCTCACCATAAGGCAGGTTTTCCAGACCTCAAACTACCCTTGTTGCTCTTTTGTGAACCCTTTCTAATGTATCACCCTCCTTTCTGACATGTGTCTCTACCCTGCCAGCAAAGGACTGGACAGGATGCGCCTGTCACTGCCAGAGGAGGTGATGCTGAGCCCCGAGAAATTTCTCACTCATCACTGGCACAAGAACGGATGTTGAGTCTCCAGCATGGCAGGTAACAGCCAAGCCCCACGGCCCTTTACAGCCATCATGACTAACGGAGACAGTGACTAGCAGACTACTGGCTTCACTCCCTCCTGGATTTTGGACCAAGGATCTCTGCAGCTGCATAGCATGTTGCGTGTTCAGGAATTGACTAGGAAGCCACCAGCCGGCCCAAGAAAACCCAACAAGCCTCTCATCTCACTCGGATGTTCCCCGGTTCCGGATTCCACTGAAGCAGCCATTTGAAGTGCCCAGTGTTCTGCCACAGCACTGTCTGCTGACACACGGGAGTCCAGGGAGTGCACTGGATATGGCAGCATAGCTCTGGGCTTGATACTGTGACACACCCATCCAGAGTGGGCCAGTAGCTTTGCAGGCAGAAGCCCACACAACAAAAACACTAACCCAGGAACCTATTCTTGCAACAAAGCCCGATGCCAACTCTGTCCACATATCTATTCAGGGGACACCATCATAGGACCTAATCACATCAGCCACGCCATCCGGGGCTCATTCACCTGCACATCTACCAATGTGATCTATGCCATCATGTGCCAGCAATGCCCCTCTGCCATGGACATTGGCCAAACCAGACAGTCTCTACGCAAAAGAATAAATGGACACAAATCAGACGTCAAAAATTATAACATTCAAAAACCAGTTGGAGAACACTTCAACCTCCCTGGGCACTCAATTACAGACCTAAAAGTCGCAATTCTTCAACAAAAAAACTTCAAAAACAGACTCCAGCGAGAAACTGCAGAACTGAAATTAATTTGCAAACTAGACACCATTAAATTAGGCTTGAATAAAGACTGGGAATGGATGGGTCATTACACAAACTAAAACCTATTTCCCCATGCTAATTTTCCCCCTACTGTTACTCACACCTTCTTGTCAACTGTTGGAAATGGGCCATCCTGATTATCACTACAAAAGTTTTTTTTCTCCCGCTGATAATAGCCCACCTTAATTGATTTGTCTCGTTAGAGTTGGTATGGCAACACCAATTTTTTCATGTTCTCTTTACATATATATCTTCCTACTATATTTTCCACTCCATGCATCTGCTGAAGTGGGTTCTAGCCCACGAAAGCTTATGCCCAAATAAATGTGTTAGTCTCTAAGGTGCCACAAGGATTCCTCGTTCTTTCAGCCCCGAGTTACCTGCTTTACGCTGAGAACAGGGCCTTACTAATTACCCTTAGCACAGTGCGTGTTTCTAAAGCACTCAAGCTACGTGACACGCACTGTGTGTGCCATTAGTATCCGTGCTACAGACGGCTGTCACGTTCCCTGGGAGATGCAGCCCCACAGAATGCCAGGAGATCAGGGATGGGCATTTGTCAGGGTGCAATTTTTAGACAAGTCTTTGTTGCTCCTTTCAGCCCCACTTTGTCAAAGGGCTGGTGGCTCCCTTTGCATAGGTCTCCCAGCTGCTAGACAGCTACTCCAGAGTTCACTTTCTTCAGCTATAAACTTGTCACTGACCTGGAGAAATAGCCCCCGTATCTAAAGGTGATCTGATCTCTATGGGATGTCTAATGGCCCAGCACTGTAGGTCCCCATTCTCTTGCGGCTGCTCATTGGTGTATGAATATTGGCACTAGGACAGGGAGTGCAGCAGAAAATCATACTCATTTCCCTGACAGAGAATCTGGCTTCCCCAGACTTGTTTTTTTCCCGACAGATTAAAGTAATTGTGTTCACTGCAGAGGAAGGGGCATTCCAGGCATTTCCAGGAGCTCACGTGGGCAGTGATAGTAGCCACCCTGCGGACTGTGAATGGAACCCTCTCACCATATCTGCGCTTGGTCACTGGAATATAGCACAAGGGCAGGGCAGGTCTGACGAGTGACTGCATGGGCTAGTCTACACGACACAGCCCATCTCTGCCCATGCAGCCATGCCCGCCGAGCTATGCCAACAGGAGGAATTTTTTGGCCCCTGTAGAAAGGCCACCTCCCCAAATGACGCTAGCTAAGCCAGCAGAAGAGCTCGTCTGTGGGCACAGCTGTGGCTACACTGGGGTTTTGCCAGCAGAGCCTGTGGGCTGTGTGTGTTTTCACATCCCTCACCAACACAGCTGTGCTGACAAAACTCTGTAGTGTAGAGCTGGCCGAGAACAACAGCCCCTTCTTCTCCAGCAGAGCAGCTCCTCTTCTTCACAAGGCATTCACTCCTGTTAGCTAACTCAAGTGAAGAACACACCTGTGTTCCCTAGTGAAGACAAGGCCACTGAGACCAGACGTTCCAGTATGCACAGCTCAACCTTGAGCCAGGACACCAGGCTGTAATGCACACTGGGACTTGTGGGACTTCCATATTAAGAGAGCAGTCCCCTCTGTTCTGTTCCATGGGATGCCGGTAAGATGAGTGCCTCCAGGACCCTCCTCTGGACTGTTGAGGTGCCCCTGAGGAATCACTTTTTGACCCTTTTGAACACAGGAAAAATTAACATAAAAACAGGCCAACCCAAGGACCCAGCCCCAGCCCTCATTCTCATTTAACCCGGCCAGAGGAACTTCTCCAGGCCAGCAGTGCCCAGCGTCCTCAGTTCCTCCAGCTCCTGTCTGTGCAGGACCACCAAGAACACCACCTATGCACTAGCCCTGGGAGGTGCCTCGGCGCAGCCCACCTTTACCTGGCTCTCGGAGATATTGATGTGGGGCCTGTGGACATCCACAGGCCTGGGCTCAGTTGTGTGGAGCAGCCGAGAGAGCTGATCCACGATGCCCAGACCCCGGATGAGGTTTTCGCGCTGCAGAAGAGCCTTGATCCTCTCTACTTCCTCATCTTCCACTATCTCCTGGGGCCGCATGGAGTCAAACACCATCTGCTGCATCTTAGGACAGAAATACACCTCGAATTACAGCATGGTCTGGGGGGCTGGGCCACAGACTAACAAAGGGAGGAGAGTGACTATGGCCACAAACTATGCTGGGGTCAGGAACAGGGCCTGGGCCACAAGTTCCAGTGTGGAGCAGGAAGGAGACCCCGGCCACAGACTCCAGTCGGGGGTAAGAGGGGTGGGGGGCCATAGACTTCCATGGGCTGGCTGTTCACAGCACTCCCAGCACAGGTCAGCAGCAATCCAAACCAGCTCAATCCTTGGCTGGTGTGGGAGATGTCAGTGCCCCCAGCTCTCCTCCTGGTGCCAGGTGGCTCCATTTGACCCGCCCCATGCAGCTGCATGCTGGATGGAGCAGTGGTACCTTCCTGTTGCAGGTCCTGGCGCTGTTGTAGGTGAGGCGAGTGGGAGGAGCCTTGGCCTTGGTGCGGATGCGGGATTTCTCCCCAGCTGACTCTCCCTGCAGGTTCTCCTTTCGCTCCTTTTTCTTCTTCCCAGTAGTAGCCTCTCGTTGCTCTTGCTTCAAGCGAATTTCCTCCAGCTGCTGCCTGGCAAGAACCAACAGTCTTGGTCACTGCCGCTCAGTGTGAGATCTTGTGCCAAGCTGTGCTGACCCCAATGGAGGGGACATACAGCACAGCCAAGGGTTGCTATCAGGAGCAGGGTCCGGGATGGCGAATGTGCTGGGAAATGGCCCTGGGTCTTTAAAAGCTGTTACCACCCCCGAAAGGAAATGCCCTTTGCACCAGGTTGTGCCACCTAGATGGGGTGGAGACGGGCCTACTCAGATGCACCAGGATGCATTCTATAAACCACCTCCAGAATCCATAAACAATGGACTCTGGCCTGTCTCCCTCTCAGATCCAGAGGCAGGGCACAGAGGTTATGTGGAGGACACGGTGCCTTCCCCATCCCCTGGCAATGGAGCCAGGGCTCCTCTCCTAGGTGCTCCCCCCCACCCCCACCCCAGGCAGCAGCAGGTGTTCCCAGCAGAGAGACTCTCTGCCCCATGGCAGCCAACGAGGAGGGCTTTTCCACAGGAGCAATGTACCTGGCACACTCCTCTCTTGCCTTGGAAGCCACTGTCTCCTGGAAGAGGGAGCCACTGTGCTTGAAGAATGGCTCATACTTGTCTGTCTCGCGCGCGGGGTAAATGCGCCGGTACCCTCCCAGGTGCGTGTTCTCATACTTCTCCGCTTGGGCCAGCCAGGCCGCCTGGCTGTTCTCTAACTGCTCACGTCTGCCATCCGAAAACAAAGATGAAAGCAGGAGGAGCCATGGCAGACACATCCCTAGAGATTGTTGTACAGGCAGCAGGGTGGGACAAGTTCCAGATGCTGCCCTGTCCAGGTGTCTAGCTGGCCTTTCTCCCCTTCCCCTCCCCATCTGGGAACCCCAGCGTGCATTCACTGCACCAAGCCAATGCACCCTCCCGGTCGGTATCTCCTCCAGCTGGGCAGTACAGGCAAAGCAGGGAGGCTCAGAGCTCCTCTCACCGTCCCCACCCTTCTCAGCCAAGAGTACCAGTTCACGAGAGCTTGGGTGTCTCAGCTGGGCCTGCCAGCTTTCATCCAGCTGTGAGCACTCCAGCCTGGGAGAGGGGGCAGCCCAGCCCCACGCAGCGGGGGGCTGAGAGCCTTTGAACCTAACTGTAACCCCTGGACATGATGGAAACCACTTCAAGCCAGGGGTGCGGCAGCTCCCCCAGCCCCGTAGTTCTAGCACCTCGGGACCCAGGGGCAGCAGAGCACAGCACGGGTCCAAGCTTTAGTTACCTGATGTAATTAATTGAAACTGGTGCATGGGAGGGAGCTCCTGCCCACCCTGCCTCAAGAGGCGGCCAATCCAAACTGGCCTCAACGTTGGGCATTGGCTTTAGCCGTGAGTAGACATTTCTGCATGAGTGGGCAGGGAAGCAATGCTGCTTTGTGGAGAAGTAGGGTTGCCAACCCTCCAGGATTGGCCGGGAGTCTCCCGGAATCGGCATCGATCTCCCGGTGACTAGTGAAAGCAATCCGGGAGATTTTAATAGGATATTTTAAGAAAATGACATTACATCATGTTGGGGGGGGGAAATATCTCCCGGAATAGCTTCAGTCAGAGTTGGCAACCCTATGGAGAAGCTGGAGTCTCAAAGCTTCTGTGGGAAAAAGGCCACGTGTCACCGGGTACAGTGCCCCAGGATGGCCAGGGAGGGCCTGTGACCAAAGCAGGCACAACTGAATGGGAGAGGTAGTAAGCAGCCCGGGACGGGGCTGAGTCTAGAGTAATCAGACACGTCCTAGAGGCAGGGAGCCTCAATCATGGTTCTCCTCTGGGATGCTGAAAGCCTGGGCCCTCTCCCCTTACAGGTGACAATGTTCTCAACAGTGCCACAGCCTCCGAGGGATTTCAAACGGCCACAAAGCAGCCTTTGGCCTCGCATGCTTGTTACTCTGTTCCCTGCTGTGCCCCCTTCTTCTCCCCAAAGGCCTGCAGCACTCCTCCTTGGGGGGAGCAGCACCTGGCTTCACGAGGTGGCTGGTGGGCCTGGAAGAGTCGCTCCTTCACCCGTCGCTTGTCCTCTTCCAGCACCTTCCTCTTGTCACAGGCTCGCAGGTTTATCAGGTTGATGGCGTCACAGAGCAAAGCGTCCTTCACCTCTCGGTCCAAGCGCGAGTCCGTGGTGAAACTGGGAGAGTGATTCACCTGCCAAGACAAATGGCTAGTCTAACATACACATGTGCAGCTCGAACAATCTGCTGCTGCCCTCAGACCCTTCCCCACCTCATGTTCCTTCATTCCCCTCAGGCAGCCCCCTGTCCTACAGCTGCCCTCTTTCCTATCATGGTCATAGCAGTAAGCATCCTGCTGCTGGGTGGGGCTGATGTTTGCTGTTGCTGCTTTCCTGGCACAAAGTGCCATCTAAAGATCAGCCAGGCTGCAGGTATAACTTCCTGGCCCCTCACTGACCGCCAAGGACACTGAGGAGGCCATCCCAGGTTCTGAATGGTGCTGCAGAGATCCACGCAGCCCTGTGACTCAGGGGAGTCCCCGTTATTACCCCAGGAACTTGGGGAAGACATTTCCTTGTGTAGATTACTTGGCTATTTGCCTCCAGAGCTCCTCATTTAATGGAGTGCTGCAGAGATTGCAGGTGGCAGCATCAATCAAACTAAAACCGTCTGCAACTTGCCCCAGGCTTTAGTTCTACTTCTCTCCTTGGGCGACAAAAGCCCTCAACCATCTGCTGTGCAAAGGGGGAGAGTTCCAGGCCACCGACGGGGTTTTCACTCACCTCCAGCAGCCAGGGCTTCAGCTTTCTGTCTAGCAGGATGTCAAAGCCCAGAATCTCAAAGCAGGCACAGCCGGTGATGTGGTTGGGGAAGCAGGTGCGGTAGTTGTGCTTCAGAACAGGGTGGGCTGAGATAAGGGTCTTTATAATGATGTCCTCAATGTCTTCCCAGAGTTCTGTTGTGTCATAGCTGTTGTCCATCATCCAGGCATTCAAGGTAGACAGTTTCCTGTTTGGGGAACAAGGCGGTGATCAGAGCTGTCCAAGTCAAAGTGGTTCTGCAGCAGTAGCAAGCAATGTCACCACACTGGCTCCATGGGTCAGAAAGGCGTGGGGAACTCAGGGGACTGAGCCCCGGTGCTGCTTCTTACAAAGCCAGCAAGCCCCAGAGGCACCCCAGATACAGGACCCACTGAGGGGACAGTTCTGTGCTCAGAATTAACAAGCAAAGAGACAGTTGGACCAGGAGCCCAAGACACTGAAGTGGGTGACCTCCACCTAAGTGACTTTAAAAGAGAACGTTCACACGGGGTGAGCTGCTATGGCATGTTGCCCAATGAAGGAAGCATGCCAGCCCCATCAATATGGCCTCCCAGCAGGAAGTGAACGAGGGGCTCTGGTGGCATAGGCAGGATGGTACCTCTTACTGCCCATCATGTCGTCTCGGATGAAGTTTTCATTATGTTTGTTGATAGCATAGTTGGTCAGGTGCATGCAGATATCGTCCTGAGAGAGGGACAGCAAGAGACCTTCACACTCAATCTCCGAGTGCCAGTGAGAGACAAGAGGCCCCAGATGTCCAGCAATGCTTAGCCTTCTATCCGGCAACTGCCGCTCACCTCTGCCCCAGCACCACCACCTCCTCCCCTCCCCAAAGCCATTCCTTCACCCCAGGCCTAAATTCTTCGCCCCGCCACTCTGAGATGCCTGATTTCAGGTCAGCATCAAAACCGCACAAACCCATGAACACGTGGCCAGAGCCTGCTGTGGCTGAAATCTGCTTGGTGCAGCATCAGCCACCTGGTCCTGGACGCAGCTCTCCGATTGCCCACCCCAGCACACATCAGAGCTGCGTGGGGACTGGTGTCATCTAAGCCCCTGGCAATGGCTTCTGAGGAACCATCTGCCACCTGGAGATAGCCAGAGCCATGCCCCCCGCCCTCTGCATACCCCGTATGTCAGTGCTGAGGAGTGGGAGATAGGAGTGGGCTACACTGGATCTGTGTCCACTGGGGTCTGTCCCATGCTGCCCCCCCAGCAGAGGAGGTGCAGAGAAGAGAATCTGCCCCTTTTCTTTATTCATCCCAAAACAGAGCACCCCCCGAGACACTAAGCTACTAGAGGGAGGGGGCTGTGTCTGTAGGTAGGTATGTGCATAGCCCTGCAAATCTGCGGATATCCACTTTATATCTACGGCTATCCACATCCATGCATGCAGACATCCACAGACCATGTTTGCGGATAGGATGCGGATACAAATTTTGTATCGCGCAGGGCTCTAGGTATGCGGCACAAATTAGCTAGAGTTCTTCCCAGCCGAGGCAATAGCTCGGGATGAGCACTTGCCAGTGGTGTTTGGATGGACTCCACCTCTGGGTGCTGCTGTGTAAGGTACAAAGCCCAACGAGGCGTGAGGGATAGCTCAGTGGTTTGAGCATTGGCCTGCTAAGCCCAGGGTTGTGAGTTCAATCCTTGAGGGGGCCACTTAGGAATTTGGGGCAAAATCAGTACTTGGTCCTGCTAGTGAAGGCAGGGGGCTGGACTCGATGACCTTCCAGCTCTATGAGATAGGGATATCTCCATATATTATTTCTCCCTTTCCCTCCCCATTCTCCATCTTGCCTCCGGCCATCGGGATAATCACCCTGCTCCCTGTTCAGCCCCTGAAGCCTGGGCAGAGCAGACCGCAGGGAATGGGGGCTGCGCACCTGGAGGATCCTGGAGCTCCTGAAATAACCATCCTGACATGGAGCAAAAGGAATGGGGGAAAAGGCAGAACAGAGGAGGGAGAAGAAGAGAACGAGGCCCTGACTTCCCAGTGGTTTGTGTGCCCTTAGGACGAGTGTGTGTTAATCCTATTGACGCTACGCCAGTTGCTTGGAAACGTCCCTTCTTTACCAGGTTGCTGCTGCTGGGCTCGATGTACCTCATGGTGGCAAACCGAGCCAGCCCTTCCTCATAGACAAAAATCTTCAGGGGGTCACAGGATGTGACCAGGACGTAGATACGCAGGTCAAATTTGAAGCCATCGATAAGGAAGGGCTGTGAGAGAAAAGGGGGGAGTGCCCGTGAGATACAATAGCATTGCTAGCTGCATTGCTGGCTGCATGGCTCAGGCTCTGCATTCTCAGCTGCTCAGCTGGGAAGGAGAAATGCTGAGGGCAGCCTGGCGATGGCCCTGCTGGGAGGTTGCAACCCCGATGCTGCTGGCTGAGCTTTCACAGTGGAAGGCTGGCAGTAGTGGGGCACGGGACACGGGAAGGGCATGGGAGGCCAGAAGCTCACACCTTTTTTCCAGGACAGTGGGAGCCCCGTTACCTTGGATATGTACTGCTGGCAGATCAGGTGCTCCCCGTGTTTAATCTCCTTTGGGTTGCGGGTTATGAAGATGCCCCTTCCTTGGCAGCCACTGTCTGGCTTGCAGATGTACGTCCTGTTTTTCCTTATGCGCCCGTAGGCCTGGAAATCCCCATAGCTATGTAATGAAGAAGTAGTGACTGTTAGAGCTGCAGGACTCTCCGGTGGCTGTTTGGAGCACTGCATGCTGGGCCATGTAGGGCTCAGCATTGGTGGGGCAGCGAGAAGAGCAGTCCTGCACCGCACTGCACTACTCCTGAAGAACATTATTTATCACTGTCTCATCGCAGCCTGCGGGAGAAAGCCCTTACGGCTCTAAGCACTGCTGGGTTAATATCTCCGCCTCCACCACAGAGAAAGGGTAACGAAACGGCAGCTGCTGCCTAGTCAGGACCCAGCAAGGTTTTAGCTCTACTACTGTGGAGGGAGCAGGGGGAAACTAACCAACCCTTGGCCACAAAGGAGAATGAAACAATAAACTACAATGGTGGCTTTCCTGCGGGCTCTCCTGAAAAGACATTTGCCAAACTGGACAGAGATGGATGTGAGAGGAGGCCGGAGGCCCAGGCCAGGGTGCTCTGACCTGGGGCATAGTCAGGACAGGGATGGACGTGAGAGGAGGCCAGAGGCCCAGGCCAGGGTGCTCTGACCTTGGGCATAGTCAGGACACGGATGGACGTGAGAGGAGGCCAGAGGCCCAGGCCAGGGTGCTCTGACCTGGGGCATAGTCAGGACAGGGATGGATGTGAGAGGAGGCCGGAGGCCCAAGCCAGAGTGCTCTGGCCTGGGGCATAGTCAGGACAGGGACGGACGTGAGAGGAGGCCAGAGGCCCAGGCCAGGGTGCTCTGACCTGGGGCATAGTCAGGACAGGGATGGACGTGAGAGGAGGCCAGAGGCCCAGGCCAGGGTGCTCTGACCTGGGGCATAGTCAGGACAGGGATGGACGTGAGAGGAGGCCGGAGGCCCAAGCCAGAGTGCTCTGACCTGGGGCATAGTCAGGACAGGGATGGACGTGAGAGGAGGCCAGAGATGGCCTAATCTCCAGCAGTGCCGCACACTGATTGGCTCCAATGCCAGTTGCTGGGTGCCTCAATTTTGAAAGTCAGGCCACTTATTTAGATGCCTAAATATGAAGCTGGAGCTGCTTCAGGCCCCAGTTTGAATACCCTGTCCACAGATTATTGATCCATCTGCCTGTGAACTGACGCCTCACCACACGCTGCTGTGATCCCTTCCAGCCCTCTTCTGGCTTGTGTGCTGAAAGCCCCAGCAAAGGGCAAGGCCAGGGGTGCTTGTGTGCTGGGAGGCAGCCAGTTGAGTCCACGGCACCACTGCAGACACATGGCCAGTCCATCCCTCCTAGGCCAGCAATGAGCCTCGCGCTCCGCCTGGGGGCGGCCAGGTCCTTCACACCACCCTGAAGGACCCCTCCAGCTGACCAAGGAGGGGTGCGCATGGACTGTCAGGGGAAATCCCACAGAATCACAGAAGTCAGAGGCAAAAATGACCTTTTAGGCTCATCCCTCTGCCCACTGAGGGCCAGGGTAGGATTCCTTTGCAGTCTATTTCCCGAGGCTTAGTCCAATTCAGATTTAAATCCCTCTAGGGATGGGGCTCCTACCCCTTCCCTGAGGAGAACGATTCCACAACCTAATACAACGCAATTACATTCCGAGATCTGGGACTCTCTAAATACAGAGCCACATCTTCTTACATCCCAAGGAAGGCTACTGAGGCCCAGAGTCAGCAGCGGATCCTCCAGAAAGCATTTTCCCCATGGAAGCTAAGTTCAGTGGTTCCCACTACCCTGACCTCCCTTCCCTGCAGACAGCGTCCACCTGTCCCGCTGCTGGCTGGCCTGGCAGTGCTGGTCACTCACTCAGCAGGCAGGCACCAGGTGCGGGGGAAGATGCTGTACTCCTTGGGGAAGAGTTTGAGCATGCGGTTGAGGTTGCGGGCCAGCAGGTCCTTCCGGCAGATCTCTGTCATCCCCGGGAAATGGTTGATTTTCTGAAACAATGTGCAGCCGAAAGGACAAGTCAGCCAAAGGAGCAGAAGCGATAACCCTTCAGAGCCAGTGTGAGTCAGTTCAGGGAAGAACAGGACAGGAAGACAGCTGCCCTGCTAGTGCTTACTCTGAGCCCCATCAGCGTGAGATGTGTTCACTCTTCTCTCAAACCTGTGGCTTCCCCTCTCCAAGAACAGCATGGTTCACGGAGAGGAGCAGCTATCAACAAGAACCGTGAGCTGAACAAGGACTCAGCAACAGAGAGGATGGCAGCTCTCCAGCTGTCCTTCAACCTGTGGCTGATGGCACCACCTCAGGGGTACTAATGGGGCAAAGGCTCGGGGTGCTGCCGGGATCCTGCTCTCCCTGGTACAGACATGGATGGGCTGTGGGGATTGTCCCATAGGTAACAGAAGGGTCGCACCGATGCTGACCTTGGATACTCTACTTCACTGCACCACATGACATCCAACCAACTCCTCCCTGCCTCGTCCTCCTTGCCTGAGCTCCTCCCACTCGTGGCCTGTCCACGGAGGGGTCTTTACCTGAAACCTCTTCATTTCCATGACGCGCTCCAGAGAGACCGAGCAGTCAGTCCAGTACACCGTCCACTCCTCATCCTCCCCCACTTCTTTTAGGCCACAGTGTCGGGCAGCACGCCGCACTGTAGCAAAACAAGCACATGGCAAGAGGCATCTCCAAGTGGGGCATGGGAGATGGGCCCCAAGAGTTCACACTCTCTAAGCTGAAGTAGATGGGAAGAGGCAGGCAAAGGAAGGAACGCCCCAGGACTTCCACCCACACCTCCAAAGGGGAGAAAGACCGGGTGGGATCCTGGGGAAAGCAGAAGGAACCTACCCCTCCCTTAGCTGAACTGTCCACTGGATCTCACTCCTGGACTAATGAAATATGTCAACCCTGGAAGCGCATTTGTCTGGTGGTCCCAGAAAGGGGGCAGAGGCCTGACCCCAGATCTTTGGAGGTGCCCAGTTCACCTCAGCTTCTTAGAAGGTGCCCATCATCATAGTATCTGGCACCTCCCAGAGGGGAGGCATCCAGTGCGCACCATTCCATCTAGAAACTCTGTGTTCTCTCCACAGCAGATGAGACTGTAACTTTCAGTACAGCGATTGTGCTCCATAATATGGAACTTGTGTATAATTGGCATTAACCAATAACTGCCAATAGCCACCTGGACAGAGATGCTGTCATATGTATTCTAACACCATTCCGTCCCACAGAGAGGAGTAAGGTGAGAATCCTAAACCACCTGCCCAAAGTTCATTCCTGGAGGCACTGGCTGGAGGGGAGGGGAGGGGTCTCCTGCACAGATCCAGCCCAGGCCAGTCATATATGCAAATCACTGCCATCCCAGGCTGCTCAGTGTCCTACTGTAAGTGAAAGGAGTACGTACTTTTCAGTGCACGAGCGTCAACACTGCAAACATCTGCCTCACAATTGGCACTACCTGAGCCCCTGTTGGCAATCTCGGTAGAGAATGTGCTATGGAGACTAAACTCCCCTGGCATCCCTAGAGGGGTAGGGCTCTCCAGACCAGGGGTGAGACGCACTGGCAGAGCCAGCATGGGTGGGAAGCTCCCAGTGCTGTGACCAGAGCTGTACCCACTAAATGCAGAGAGAGCTTCAGCCTGAAGTCTGGTCAAGCTGGCACTTTTCACAAGGGCAAAAGTCACTTCCAAAACAGCAATGAATCCATTAAGGCCATTGCGCAGCCCAAAGCCAGTGCTACCAGCCTTCTCCAGCCGGGGGGTGGGTGGGGGAGATATGGTCTGAACAGGAGCCCTGGCTTGCCTTCCACTCACCGCTCTCATACTTGCAGTTGGTCAGGTTGATAGACAGCAGCCTGGAATGGAGAGAGAGGAGAAAGCAATGGCTCAGTGCAAACATGCCCCGGTCACCAGCTAGGATGACAGAACTAAAGAAACATTTTGCAGATTTTGTTTTGTGAATTCTAGATCCCAGAGACATGATGTCATCACAGCCCAAACTTCTCTACAATGTGCATTTGGTTTCCCATACACAGCAACTTGTGCAACCATGGTGATTTAACGATGTCTATCTGCACAGAAGCACTCAGCAAACCTGCTCTGGTCCCAGCACAGGGCAGACAGGCCTGGAGCAAGGAATGGAAGGTGGGTTCCCATTCAGAATTCCACATTGGGGGAATCTGAGTGACTCGAGATTCCTTCTCTGATTCTGAACATCCCCCAAAGACCCCAATAGGTTCCAGGCCCCAAAATTCAGAGCTGCCCATTATTCATTCTACTTTTGTCTGCTGTTTTTTGAAGGGTGTTTGATGGTAAGTGGCTGAGACCTGGCCCACACGTTCTCCCTGGCCACTACTCACCAAATGCTTGTTTTTCATATGAATAAACAAGCTAACTGAACATTTCTTACAGGGGATAATATCTGTTTCTCCCTTTGCATTTGAGGACAGAAGGTCTAGAATAAATTAGGTAAAAAGTGTTCCCTGATGCCCCAGTGGTAATGCCCAAACTTTGCCCACTTCAGGCTCAGATTTTCAGAACTGCTTGTGCAAAAACCCATCGGCATAATTCATGCATACCAATTGTCAGTCAAGCAGGTAACTGGTTAGTTGTTCATACACTTCCTGCAATTGTGCACACAGCTGTATTTGCACATACAAACTGTGTGCACAATTTTTGCAATCTGGCCTTTGATGTGCATAAAATAGAGCAGATTGCAACTGCCCTCATCTTCAGCATAGACGTGGCAGCCAGAGCCTTGACAGGTCACAACATGCATGCAATGGTCCATCCAGAGCTGACTGGATGCAGATCCATCACACAGGCTTCCCAAAGAAGGAAACAACAATTCCCATCAGCCCCATCCCACTGCACTTCCCTTTCCCCTAGGCAGGTCCTGAACTAGGATGTGGCCAGGTTCTGTTTTGGGAATGGGAGCTGCACAGCGGCAGGAGAGAAGCCCCAGACTCTGTGGACAGAGACACATGTGGAACAGGCCGAGACTGCCAGATGACACAGCTGTGTGCAGGTCTGTATGGTACTCATGGAGGAACAGTAGCTGGGCAGGAAGCCAGGGCACCGGGGCCCCAATAAGAGCCACTAACTGAGCTTGGCTTGGAACCCTGCAAGCACCTATTGGCTGGAACAGAGACTGGACTCTAGGGGGCACCCCGCAGGGACTAAGTTGGGGTCATGGATCAGCATTCATGACGCACTCCCCGTCAGTACCCAGCCCAAGCCGGAAAGCTAATGATCCAATCAGTGGACCAAACTGATGATGAATGCTGGTCACGGGCCACCTGAGGCATGTTGTGCATATGCTAAGAAGATAAAAATGGGGGGCTGGAGACAACCTCAAACAGTCATCTAGTCCAGTCCTCTGCGCTGAGGCAGGACCAAGTAAACCTAGACCACCCCTGACAGGTGTTTGTCCAACCTGTTCTTAAAAACCTCCAATGACGGGGATTCTACAACCTCCCTTGGAAGCCTAATCTGGAGTTTATCTCCCTGGCTGCAGATTAAGCCCATTGTTTCTTGTCCTATCTCCAGTGAACATGGAGAACAATTGATCACCATCCTCTTTATAATAGCTCTTAACATAATTGAAGCCTGTGATCAGATCCCCCACCACACACACACACACACAGTCTTCTTTTCTCAGGACTAAACACACATTGTTTAACCTTTCCCCATAGGTCAGTTTTTCTTAACCTTTTATCACTTTTGTTGCTCTCCTGTGGAGTCACTCCAACTTGTCCACTTCTTTCCTAATGTTTGGTGCCCAGAATTGGACACAGTGCTCCAGCTGAGGCCTCAATAGTGCTGAGCAGAGAAGGTGAACTAACATAAACTAACTGCTGCACACAATTACCTCCTGTGTCTTACTGTCATACTGACGAGTCTTGACGCCTGACTGGACAGCCCCAGGGCCCAAACAAGAACCGCTACCAGACACTTTGCATTCTAACTGCCCAAGTCTCTATAGCTAAGGTATCTGCAAACTTTCCTGCCAGCCCTAGAAAAATACCCTTTCACATTAGCCATGTTTCTGAGTGGTTATTGGGACCACCAGGGCTAGTGCCTACAAGGCCCAGATGCTGAAGCATCTACAGTGTTTGCTTCTGAGTTGTGGTACACCTGGCACATGACTGGAAGCCTAGGGGTGCGGGGTAGTGGGCAGCCCCAGTAATTACACCTGAAATGTAATTTCATCCTGAGATAAGTGGCCTTTGAGTGCCCCTGAAACAGACAGTAAATAAAAACGCAAGGGGCAGCTGGCCACACAGACTTTGCTGGCTCCTCTTTGGGTCTAGTGGGACAGTGAGGTCCGGTAGGCCTAGGTGACAGCCTGAGGAACACAAGGAAGTAGAAGGCAGAGGAAGGCGATGAGGAAACTCACCTGTGTTTTCTCTTTTTCTTTCTTGGAGTGGTCTCTGCTTCACAGTCTTCTGTCATTTGTTCTTCCAGATGGATCAGTGAGACACTCAGCACATCACTTTTCCCATCTGAACTCTTGTGCCCTAGGCATGTGTCCTCTGTCTCAAAAGCTCCCTCCTGAGGAGTGCCATCCTGCTGCATATCTTTACTTCCTCCACCCAGTCTCTTAATGTGTTCATTTGCACACTCTTCTTCTTCCTCCTCTTCCTCAGTATCATTCTCTGATTCGCTGCTGTCATTGGAGTTCATCTTCATTCTGTTAGCTACTCTTACAAGTTGCATATGAAGGAACTAGTCAGTATGTCATGTGCAAGACAACCTGAACTACCCTTTATACTGTGTCACTAATTATTTTTATACACTGTTGGATTGCCACACACAAACTGACAGGCTTAGAGTCATGTCATCTAAAGTTTGGCCCCCATTGCCCTCCCACTTAACAGGTTTTGGCACAATAGCTTTCGAGTGCAAACATCTGCGCCAGTCACTGTCCATTCTTCTACAGCTTCCATGGCTCCACACTTGCACTCACTCCCTTGGATGAGGGATCTGTCTACCCACACCCACCTGCTCCTTACTTCCCCCTTTTCTAAGATCCCAATACATCTGAATGCTTAGCCAGATGCACTGTCGGATGGGAATGTGTTATGGTCAGTGAGCTGCTGCTTGGACAAGCCACACGTGCAAGTCCCAGCCCCACCCTCCATTCAGGTCCAAGGTCATTGGAATGATTTATGTGGAAATAAATGACCTTTATATAATGACCAGCAATGCCTATGAGGCCAGTCTGGCATGGTGCAATATGGGGCTCGGAGTTCAGGTTATGCTTACACATAAGCATCTTTAACATATACGCCATCTAGGAGTGTAGTGGTGCACACAAGCCAGCTTACTGCACTGTTCACTGGCAGAAAGTCAGAGGGGATTTAGGACAAGGCTGATGCTTGCAGCTCCTTATACTTAGAATGCCAGCATGTGCTGGCTGACAGGCAGCAATGTCAGTGACGGGCAAGGAAAGTCTGCCATTACAATAGCCTGGGCAAGCACAGAGGAAACAATGTAACACGGGATTATGAGGCCTATGCTGTCACTTGAACACGGTTCGTAGGTACGACAGCAATGGGCACCCTGGAAATATAACAGAAAGACAGACTGGCTTCCCATGGCAGCACACTGGAGCTATGCAGTAACTTTCCCGGTGATGGGCCAGCAGCCAGTCCTAATGCAACCCAGGCCTTGCCTGTCATACCGAAGGTAACTGCACAGCCCCAGTGTGCTTCCTAGAACTATCTGCCAGAGCCACAGGGGGGCGCCCCAGCCTCCCGGGCGAGGCAGATGGGTGTGCCAGGTGTATGGGTAAGGCCTAACATCAGTGACGGGCAGCACCACAGGAGGCCGACTGCTAGGACAGCCCAGGAGTGCGGGCTCCGGCTCGGGGGTGGGCCAGGGAAGCAGGGGCCTGGTCCCCTCATCAAGGCTCATCACCACCCCCACCCC
>NW_020664418.1:51858099-51884261 GCF_002925995.2 Terrapene triunguis | reverse complement strand
CCACCCTGTAACAGGACAGGTGTGGGGCAGGGGGATCACAGTGTGGTGTGTCTAGGAGCTGGCACAGGAGGCAGCTGCGGATGCTGTGGTGCCTGTAGAGGGCTAGCCAGCCGGGAACTGATTGGCGACCACTGTTCCTCCTTCCTCGCCCCTTGTTTGCGTCAGGGTGTTGTTTCTGGTGCAGCATGGGGAGTGTGCTCAGGGCTGGGGAATAGTCACCTCTCCAGGCAGCTCTGGGGAAGAATTACCCCGGCAGGCCCCCAGCTAAGCTCAGCAGCCTCTGTCCCAGACCGTTAGCAGCTCTGCCATGCTCTAATTGTTCTTGTCTCCCAAAGCGCCCACAAGAGATTCAGTGAGCTGCTGTCAAAGGAGGAGAGGGAGAGTATCCTGCAGAAAAGAGTCCCCAAGAGCAAGATCCTCACACTACCTGAACTGAGGGTATGGTGCACACCCCTGCTGCTTAGCCTCCCCCTCCGACCCAGCCCTAGGAGGAACCAGGTCAGTCCCACTGATCTCTTGGTTCTGGGCCAAGACTTGGTTCCTGGCTGTGGGCAGCTGCCGTTCGTTTTGGGTGTGCTCTGCAATCGAGGAGGCGGTTCCAGTCATGGTGCGCTTGCTCCACTTACCGTTCCCTGCTGAGCTGCCAGGGCTGTGGGAAGAGGTGTCAGTCACCATGGTGCCCAGCTTCCCAGGCCACGCAGGTGCTGCAGGCACCTGATGGCAGGGGGCTAACCAGCAGCAAATGGAATTGCACAGGAAGTTCTGAGGGTCTCTGCACAGTCAGGGATTTTAAGGCTGGAAGGGACCATTGTGATCATCTGCCTGACCCCTCTGGAACCCCCACTGAGCTAGAGCAGAACTGCCCTGCTGCTGCTGGGAAGTCCTGGTGCCTCAGTCCAGTGGTGATTCCCCATGTGTTGACAGGCAAACCCGTTCCAGGACCGGATCTGCTGGGTCTTCTCCACCTCAGAGGATGGGGATGGCAGCATGTCCTTCGAAGACTTCCTCGACATGCTGAGCGTCTTCAGCGACTCAGCCACTTCGGAGATCAAATCCCACTACGCCTTCCGCATCTTCGGTAGAGATCAGCCAGGCCCCGGGGTGAATGCTCTGCTTCGCCGGTCCCTCTGTGCAGAGCAGGGCTTGCGGGGGGGGGCTGCTCTCACGGAGGGGGTCACATCAGGAACTTGCTGTCCTGTTTGCCCAGCTGCAGTCTGAGGTGCTTGGAGCAGGTTGTGGTGTTAGCCAGCCCTACCCCAGCGAAGGGCTCCAATGGGGAGGCTGCGAGGCCCCCGGGGCAAGCCTGAGGCCCAGCCAAGAGGCCCCTCTCTGGGAGCACTCCTGCTTATGAATCTCCTGTGTCGCTAGGCCACAGCCATGGAAACAGGGTCTCATGGGCAAGTGCCTCTGATGGTAACCTGGACGTTTCCCCCCAAAGATTTTGACGATGACGGGACCCTGGACAGGAAGGACCTGGAGAAGCTGGTGAACTGCCTGACAGGGGAAGGAGACGAGACTAGGCTGAGTGAGTCAGAGATGGACCAGCTCATCCAGAACGTGAGTCTGTGGGGCTTGGCCAGGAGGGCTTGCTGGACCTGCTGTGTGGGGCTGCTCAAGCAGGCTTTGAGGGCTGGTGTTTCCCTTTCCCTGACAGATCCTGGAGGAGTCCGATATTGACAAGGATGGGACAATTAACCTCTCTGAGTTCCAGCATGTCATTTCTCGATCACCAGACTTTGCCAGGTACCTCTGTCTCCACTGCTTGCTGCAGTGTCTGGCTGGAGAAAATCCAGTGCTTGCTAGGCAGGGAAAGCTAGCCAGTGGGTGGAATGGGGGTTTGCTTAACTCTCTGCGCAGAGTGGACACAGATCTCCCAGGTGGTAGCAGGGCTAAAAGCGCAGACGTAGCAGGGAGCTGCTCTAAAAAGTCTCCTATAACAGTAAAGAAACCTTTGCCTATCTCTAGTCCTGTCCACTGAGACCCTGCAATGCTCGGGGAACACTTCCTAAGCACCTGAGTCCCAGTTCAATGGGGCTGTGGCTCCTGACCCCTTCCTAGCGAGCTGTATTGTGGCAGTGCCTAGATGCTCCACTCATTTGTCTGATCTCCAGCCCGTTCTGCCGGGAGCTGTAATGTAAGCACAGAGCCAGTGCCTGCCCGAGGAGCTCGCAGACAGAACGCAGCTGGCGGAGCGGGAGGAAGGGCTGTTCTGTCCATGCTGCAGGTGGGGCAGGGAGCGACTCGCCAGAGTTACACAGGGAGGCTGTAGCAGAGCTGGGAGTAGAATCCATGGCTCCAAATCCCAGGCCAGTTTCATTACCACCGGCCCATCCTTCCTGCTTCGCAAACAGAACGAGCGCCGCCTGGCCACAGCAGGGCCTTCTCCTTTCACGGGGGGACAGGGGCCCAGGCTTTGCTTGCCTACAGTCACACCATGGCAGCAGGAGAACCCAGCTCTCCCGTCTTCTAGTCCTGAGCCTCACGCACCAGACTGCCCCCCTTCCCTGGCCACTCGACTCCTCTAGGTTGTTTCTTTGCTAGCTTGATGGGGGCTGTCTGACCATGCTCAGGGTATCCAGGGCGCCCCCCCCCCCCCCATCAAGCCATTGGCAGGAGACGTCCAGAATCATGTCTCTTAAACACCAGCTGCATTCTGCTTGGGTCTGCCATGTCCCCTCTGAGCTCCTTTCACGCCATGTTACATACAGCCCTTCCCGTGCCCAGCACTGGAGCCTTCAGCGAGTAGCTCCCCTGGGGCACAGCATGAGAATGGGCTGGTCACTGTGTCTCTTTCAGTTCCTTCAAGATCGTGCTGTGATGGCGCCACGTCCCTTCAATCGGAGGCGTCCTGTGGCTGGCTGTCCCTTCCTAGCCTGCTGTGCGGCTCTGCACCAGCTCTGCGCAGTGGCTGGATCCTTCCCCTTCTGGCAAACAGATGCGATAATATTGGTGACTCCAGGATCGTGCTAGGAGTCCGGTGTCTAGGAGCACTCCTTCCATAGTGCCTTATGCAGGGCTCCACGGGGCAAGGCCTCTCCTGCCCAGGATGCTGTGCCTTCTGTGCTCTTCTTGGTCTGCAGGCTCCTTAATGCAGCTGCCTTGTGCTTCCAACAAACTCCTGGCCCACGGAGACTACAGGTCCCAGCCTGTCAAGCCGTACCTGGATCAGAGCAGAGGCTGCTGGGATCAGCATGGCACAAAGCATGCTGGGATCTCTAGTCTCCATGGGCTATATTTTCATGGGCTTACTCCTATGCAAACCAGGTGCAGTCCTCTGGGCCTGCCCTGGACATCCTGAGCTGGAGAGGGGAACTCCTGCTGGGGCCCGGTGATAATCCAGGGCTCACCCTCCCGAGCTTCTCTTTGTGCCTTCCACGAGCAAACTGGCAGCTAGGACTCCGGCACGAGCCCCTGAGGATGCAGCAGGCCTGGCTGGCTCCCTGAGGGGGTCAGGCAAAGGGATGTAGCACAAGGGGCTTGTTTTACTATGCAATCATGTAACTGGCACCTTAAAATGCTGCTGTCCAGGGTGTTTCTGTAACTTCTCTGTCCACTTCCCAACTCCTCCGTGTTGGACCACGCACAGCTTTCTGCTCAGCCAGAGTCTGCGGGGGGTGGGGTGTCCTGGCAGGCCTGGCACAGGCCACAGCAATCACAGGGCTGGCAGCGGGCAGGGCCACAGCTGAGAACTGACTTTGAAAGCTTCCGCCTGTGCTGCTCCCAGTCTGCCCTGCCCTGGGAGTCCGTGTCTGCTGGTGCTGTACCTCCCTTCCCGAAGCAGCAGCTGATTCCTGTTGTCAGGCACCCTGGCCCTGGGTCCTTCCCCTGCTAGTCAGCTGCCGCAGGCCAGGGGAAGGCAATGGCCCTCAGGCAGAACGCTCCACTCTGCGGTCCCACCCTGCCTGCTGCTGCCTGACACAGTGCTAGTGCCTGGCTGGGGAGCAAAGACTCAGGGTGTTTGTTCTTTTCTTTCTTTCTACCCTTTCTTACACGTGCCGCTCTGCTGGGCGCTCCCCCACCGTGGGAGGGAGGGCCTGCAGTACTCTGCACGGGGCGGGGGGCTGCTCGGCCATGTATGGAGAATGAATAAAGAGCTGGAGTCTTACGCTGGGGTGTGTGTGTGTGTGTGTGCGCGCAGAGAACTGATGGCTCTGCAGGGAGACGTGTGGGGTCGGTTTCCCCACCCCCTGGGCCATGGCTCTGGGCAGCCTGCAGCAACCTGCCATCACCTGCAACACTCGAGGGGGCAGTGCTGCCTCCGGGGCTGGCTGTGTCAGGCCAGAGGCTATAGTCTCTCCTGCCCCATCATTAGGGGAGGGGGTTAATAAATAAATTAATGGAGACATCCTCTCTCCTAGAGCTGGAAGGGACCTTGAAAAGTCATCGAGTCCAGCCCCCTGCCTTCACTAGCAGGACCAAGTACTAGATTTTGCCCCAGATCCCTAAGTGGCCCCCCTCAAGGATTGAACTTACAACCCTGGGGTTAGCAGGCCAATGCTCAAACCACTGAGCTATCCCTCCCCCCCTGCTGCCCTCCCTGCTCCCTGGGGTTACGGGGCCCCGAGTCCTCTCCCGCCCTTCACTGTTCCTATTACATCTCCCTCCCCCTCTAGGAGCCCATTGACAGCTCGGTGATTCCCCCCACCAGCTAGGGGCCTTTTCAACATAGCGAAGGGATTGGGGGGCTCTTCCCTGTCCCGTGTGGTGCACGAGGCTCTGGGATCCAGCTGGCCGCGGGGTGCTGGCGGAGAACAGTGCAGAGGTCCAGCCTGTGGTGTGATCCTGCGGTGCCTCACGGGCCATGGGTCCCTCTCGCTTACAGCACCGCCACGCACTTACGGCCTGTGGTGCCCCACAGCCAGCCAGCCCACAGGATCTGTGCACAGTGCTGCCAGGGGAGCTGGAGAGCTGTAAAAGCACCAAATGCTGCTACCCCGCAGAGAAAAGCGCCCTGCCACGGAGCTGCAGCTCTGGGGCCTGGCGTTAGGGGCAGCGCCCAGCTCAGCGGCCAGGCCCAGGCAAACCAAATGGGGGCGTTTGGCTGAAAGGAGGTTTGAAACAGAACGTATAGCCTTTCGTTACCATGCCATCACTACACATGAACGTTGCCACGGCCTTATAGGTCAGCCAAGGCTGGACAGTCAGCTGTAGCCCGTACGTGATCCCTAACGTTTCACGAGAGCTCATTTAAAATCAGCTTCTGGGAGCAGCTCCTGCCCCGCTTGCCGAGAGCTGCAGGCCCTGGGCACAGCCCCTCGCACTCTGGCTCGGCACCGGAGCACTTGCCACTTGGGATGAGTAGGGTCTCAGCTCCGCCCGGGAGCCACCGACAGCTCCCTGGAGAACCCCTGGGAGGTAGGCGGTTCTCAGCCGCTGGGGAGAAGAGACCACATCTGCCAGCGTGTTTCCCAGCTGGTTGCTGAGAGCCGAGCACGGAGGAGACAGGACAGGAGTGTGGTCGAGTGACAACACACCCTTCTGCCCCATCCCCCTCCACCCCCTGGTGGCTCCTGTCGCTCCCAGCTGCCCCAGGCCCCTCCACCACCACTCCTCCCCCCTGTGGGTCAAGCCCATTCATCCTCCCGCTTGCTGCCCAGAGCACAGCCGGGCCTGTCTCCCTGCTCTCCACTCTGAAGGTGTGACGAAGTGGGACTGTTCTTAATGTTTCCCCTAATACTGTGTGGGTGCCTCAATTTCCCCTGTGCATTTCTTAAGCCTCTAGGTGGTGGGATAAAGGCCAGTGTGCATAAATCACCAACCCTCTGTCTCCCTGGCAACAAATGGGCAGGGCCCTTCCCCGCTGCAAGGGAATAGCTAAAGGTGAACAAAGATCAGGTGACCTCCTGGCCCAGGCAAGAGACAAAGCCCAGAGGAGAAGGGGCTGGAAGGGGTTTCAGTTTGGAGCTGGCTGGGGACTGGAAGAGGGCAGATGGGTGTCTGGCTCACAGGACCCCAGAATGGACCCGGCCGAGGGGTCTGGTTCGCTGGACCGACAAGCTGTGTTTTAGACCATGTTCCTGTCATCTAATAAACCTCTGTTTTACTGGCTAGCTGAGAATCACGTCTGACTGCAAAGTGGGGGTGCAGGACCCTCTAGCTTCCCCAGGACCCCACCTGGGTGGACTCGCTGTAGGAAGCGCACGGAGGGGCATATGCTGAATGCTCCAAGGAGGTGAAGCCCTGTGAGCTTCTTGCCCTGAAGACGGTCTGCTCCGAGGGAGAGGAGGCTCCCTAAAGTCCTGACTGGCTTTGCGGGGAGCAGTTCCCGAGCATCGCCCGGGGACTCCGTGACAGAAGGCCAGCACCCGGGAGGAGCAACTGCAGAGAAAGTCCCTCGGCCCTGGGCTGGGGCTTGCTCCGCGGGGATGGCCCGCGGGGGGGGAAGGACTGGAACATGCTCTTTGCACACCAATCTTCAGAGAATGGAGCAGGCTACTGAACACGGCCCCGCTGGGAATGTTCCAGCCTTACTTTCCCATGAAAACTTGGCCAGGGGGTAAAAGGCAGCAGGGGGACCATCCGCTCCAAAGCCTGCAAAGCTCCAGTGCTGGGCAAGGAAGCGGTTACAAGAAATGTTACAATGGATTGTCCCTGGGCTCTTGAACGGCTGAAACTTCCCCAAAGCCTTCAGGCCGAGGCAGCCCCCGCATGGGGAATTTCAGCCTGAGTGGTTACAATTCACCGAGGAGGGGCTTCTGCTGAGTGCAGGTGCCTCTCGCAGGCCCAGCTCTGCTCACAGCCCCGTCGCGCCCCATGCCCACGTGGACAGCGCCCAGGGACCGCGCACTCACCGCTCACCAAGACGACATGTGGACTTTATGTAAAAAAGACAGACGACAACAACTCATTTCTGTGCAAGAACGTCCACACACGGTGTGAGCCGGTACGGTGACAGCACCGCCCCAGCGGCACCTGCTGCTGCTCGGACGTGCTCACCGGGGCTCAGTTCACATTGTCACATAGTAAAAACAACCCAAAGCACAAACGCACAGAACATGCCCCGACCCAGCTCTTGGCAGGCGCCAGGACGTCACAGCAGGATGTGGAACGAGGGGGATACGACACAGATGAACTCTCCTGCCTGGCCACCGAACAGGCTCCACATGCAGGCAGCAGCTTGCTCACACGTGTCAGTGTTAGACGTGCCAGCTCCGCCCCACTAAGGTGCACAGGTCCCCACTGCACCGCTCCCAGCACCAGAGCCCCTGGGCCTTCCCAGAACGCCCTGCTTCTGCACCAAGCAACGGCCCCTGGCTGCCAGAGCTGTCCCACGGGTGGCAGGGCTGGGGCGAGGGCTGCAGGGGAGTGTGAGCGCCCCCCAGATACACGGAGGGGCTCTGCCTCCCCGAGAACGTGCTACATCGTGCTGGGCCCCCCTGCTTGGCGCCAGGCAGTTTGCAGGTCATTGTTACAGCCGGGTCGGTGGCTGCAGGGTGAGGTGGGGGCGGGCCAGCCCCACGCAGCCCCGCCATGCTGCGGCCCTGATGGCACAGGTCTCTGGGAAGGCTCAGCGGAGCCGGGGCTGGTGCGTCTCACGGGCTCAGCTCATGGCCCCAGCCTGGTCACACCACGGAGTCCCGGATTTCGGAGCCCAGCCGCACCCGGGGTCTCTGGCAGGCTGGAGAGACCTCCACGAAGCTCTCGCGGATGCTGAGGGGCCTCCTGTCCGACTGGGAGAAGGCCGGGCTGGCGCCCGGGGGCGCGTGCGGGGGGGTGCTGATGTAGTTGTCGGTCAGGGCCTGGTAGCCCTTGTGGTCGGGCGCCGTGCTGGGGAGGCTGCTGCCGTTGAGGGGCAGGCTCTCGACGGGCAGCCCCACCTTCCTGTGGCTCCCGCGGGGGCACTCGCCCTGCTTGAGGAAGGCCTTCATGCTGTCCCGGTGCCGGCAGAGCACGAAGAGCGCCAGCAGCAGCAGCGCCGCCCCGAAGAGCGCACACATGATCAGGAACTCGGGCCAGTAGCTCTTGCCGTCGTGCCGGGAGGAGACGCTGCCCACGGCAGAGGTGCTCCGGGAGGTGCTGATGGTCTCCATGGCGTCCTGGCCGGGCAGGGGCCTGCCCGCTGCGTCCAGCGGCACATGCAGCACCGGGGCCAGCTCCTCCACCCCCACGCAGTAGCTCGCCATCAGCTTCTGGAAGCCCTCCTCCAGCGACCAGCACTCGTAGGTGCCCAGGCGCTCCAGGCTGCCCACCAGGATGAGGGCTCCGTCCGGCAGCACCAGGTAGGAGGAGTTGATCTGGGTCCCATTGTGCACCCACAGCCGCGAGGCCAAGTTGGACAAAAGCCGGCACGGCAGGGGCCTGACCGCGTTGGGCAGGAGCCGGATCTGCTGGCACTGCGGTCCCTCTGCTGCGGAGCAAGCCACGCAGGCAGGTCAGGAACCGCTCCGGCCAGCCGCCTCCCCCTGCCCACGCCAGGCCCGGGTCACCCGTGGGGCAGCAACTGGGATGTGGGAATGACCGGCAATGGCCCAATGTCCCCATGATGGGGGGGAATGGGGGTGGCCAGCGAGGACCCAGCTCCGGGCTGCAGCAGGGTCTACGCGCAGGTGAGGGGCGTGTTCTCACTCTAGGAGGGAGGCGGCAGCTGTGTGCTCCTAGAGCGCCCCCAGCTGGCCAGGCCCTGACGCCACCCGCCCTTCGGAGGGCAATGGCAGCTAGTCTGGACAGATGGGAGATCCTCTTGGATCCTTGTGCAGAGGTCCCAGAGCCCCCCGGCCCCACAGCAGGCTTGTAAACCCCAACCCCGCTGGGTCCTGCCCCAAGGCCTCCTTACCTGGGGGTCGGAGAAGGCGGGGGATGGGCAGGGACACGTTGCCTGCTTGGCAGAGCCTCTCCGTGTCGGCGTCTTCGATATCCTGGGCCCAGGGTCTGCAGGGGGAGACTCGCAGTCAGCGCGGCCTGTGCAGGGAGGGGGCGAGGAGCAGGGCCGAGCTGGGGGGGCAGAGCTGAGAGGGGTGAAGGTGGGGGCAGCCGGGCTGAGAGTGGTTGATCTGAGGGGCGGGGGCTGGCGGCAGCCGAGAGGGGAGGGGGCGAGGGGCAGGGGCTGGGGGCAGCCGAGAGGGGCGGGGGCTGGGGGCAGGAGGCAGCCGAGAGGGGCGGGGGCTGGGGGCTGGGGGCTGGCCGAGCCCAGCACTTACTGGGGGTGCAGCTGCAGGTGGTACTGGGCGACGCTGCGGCAGGCCTCCCCGCTCCAGGCGCAGTAGGGGTCCCGGGACAGGATGCACTCCCCACAGCTCCTGTACAGGCTGCAGTTGGAGACGGGTACCTGGGCCACTGCTGAGTAAGAGGCAGCGTAAAGCAGGCCCTGTGCAGGAGAGAGCAGATTGAGAGCCAGCCCCAGCAGAGGGCGTGTGCCTGCGTGTGCACATGCGTGTGTCACCGAGGAGACGTCACCGGATGGGATCTATGTGGCAGGTGCCATTCCTGAAACCCACGTTTACCTGTCGTCTGTGTCTGAGATCCCCACCCTGTCGGCAGGCAGGATAGGGTTACGTGGGCTCTGCTGACTCCCCCAGGCAGGGGGGGGGAGGGGCACCTCTCTGGGGAGAGAGGCTCTAGGGCGTGGGCTGAGCAGGCAGGGGAGCCCTGGAGCAGCCCAGCGGGGGCAGAAGGGCTGAGCCGAGCCGCTCTCTGGTTGTGAGTTTCTGTTGCTAAAGCCAAACCAGGGAGGATGGAGTTTGCCTCAGTTCTGCAGAGCAGACCCTGTCACCTGGCTCCCCCCAGGAGATGGGGCCGTTGGTTTTCCCTGATGAGCCTGTTTCAGGGCAGGAAACCCTACCCAGGGAGGGAGGGAGCCAGAGCCAGCCATGCTGGGAGCCATTCGGCAGTGAGAGGAGAAGTGAGCCCAGGCTTGGCCCTGGCTCCCTCGGTTTGCCCCACAGGTTGACCGAGAGCACTTGGCCCCTCTGGGCGTGCCCAGCCCCAGGGCAGCAGGAGCAGGGCTGTGCAGAGCGCCATGCAGAAGGCAGCTCCAAGGCTGTGTATGGGAACGGCTCCTGCTCCCCCATCCCGCCCGCCCTGGGTCATGTTGCCTGCTGAGGGAGGGCAGGGTGAGGATGCAGGAGTTTCCCATCATGCTCGCTGGCTTGCCTGGCTCTGGTCCAGCAGCAGCTTGTGGACTGGGTGGCCGGCATGGAAAAGGCGGATCTCCTCGATGATGTGCACTTTCTGGTTCACGCTCACGGCCTTGTGCAGTCGCCCGTCGTCTGCAACGCACAAAGCAGGGGGCACTGAGCAGAGCCACCCGGGCTGGGAACACCCTGCCTGGCTGGCCCCCACGAGCTCCCTAGGGAGACGCACCTGTGCCCAGGAAGAGGACGTCGTAGGCGTGGTGCAGGCCCCGCACGCGTTGCACGCAGATCTGCTGGTAGTGCACGCGACTCTGCAGCAGGAGCGGCTGGCTCCGGATGGCACTGTCCATCAGGAAATGGTCCTTGATGAAATTCAGCACGCGGTCTGGCATCTGGAGAGAGGAGTTGATCTTCATGTGCCGCGTGCGGCTGGTGATGCACTGGTGGGGCGGAGAGGAAGAGAGCTAGACACACGGACAGCACAGCCCTGCAGCACCGGGACAGACCCATGGCCTGCGGTCCCAGTGCACAGCCCCCAGCAGGGGGCATTAGTGAGGGCAGGGGCTGGGTGCTGGCGCCTTTCACACAGCCTCTCCTGGCCCCCCTGAGCTGCAGCAGCCCCTGCTAACAACCTGGCCAGGAGCTCGAGGAAGACACCCAGGGGCTGGGCGCCGCTGGAAGGTGGCAGTGTGGATTGGCTCAGGCTGCGCTGATGTGACCGGGCTGGAGAGTCCAGTGCCCCAAGGAGCAGGCAGGTTTGGGGCAAGTCCTGCCCGCTGTGCTGGGAGAGGGGGACGTACCGCTCCGGGCCGGGGCTCTGGCACAGGGCCGGTGTCTGTGTACCACTGCTGCGTCTCACGGTTCACCTCCTTGTAGAGCCCGCCGAAGGCCTTCTGCACGTCGTGCATGGCAAAGGCACATACTGCCGAGCTGCCCGGGCCCCCTTTGTTCCTGGCACCAGAGGGGAAATCAGCAGCTAAAAAGGGTCCTGGAACCACCCAGAGACACCCGGCCCCTGCACGGCCCCTGCAGGCTGGGCACAATCCACCCTGACACACAGCTCCCTGCAGCACCTGGACCAGGCCAACAGCTGGGACACATAACGGGAGGGGAAGAGCCGTCAGCAGCTGCAGGGAGCGGCCCCTAGTGGGGAAAGGCCCCATGTCCCATTCCCCGCCCCCCTGAGCCAGCCAGTCCCCCACCATGGGGCCAGATGGGAGCCGGCACCCCCTAGCGGGGAAAGGCCCCGGGTCCCATTCCCCACCCCCCTCTGCTAACCCAGGCCAACCCCTCTGCTGGCAGTGCCCCAGGGAGACGCCCTGGTTTGGGTCTGAGCGGCTCTAGCTGGAGCCAGCTGCAGGGCCCTGGCCCACGCTCACCACTGGGAGGTGAAGACGCCGTAGAAGACTGTGTCCCTCCAGCGCCGCTCGTCCGGCGTGAGCACGAAGACATCCTGCAGCACGTTGAAGGGGAACCCGTCGTCGGGGCGCGAGCACAAGAGCTGGGCCTTGAGGAACGTGGTCCACCTCCGCTGGAGCACCCGCTCCCCGCCTAGGTCCCCCTGCCAAGGAGAGAGCGGGCGTCACCCTGCGCTGCCCCAGGCCCCCAGTGCAGCAGAAACAGGCGGTTGCACCAGAAAAGCGGAGCCTGGAGAAGCAGGCGAGCTCTGTGGGCAGCAGGGGGCGCTGCAGGCCCAGCCACAAGCACATTGGGTGGGGCCATCAGTGACACATGCACGGCCCCCCCCCTCGCACAGGTGTGACTCTACCTGCATCAGTTTGCACATGTGACTGACCCCATCACGCAACCTCCCTGGCACGTACACGTGACCACCCGCCCGAGGACACTACGCGGCTCACCTTGCACACGCGGGCGATCCGCGACACGATGGTGTTCTCGAAGAAGTCGAACTCCTTGCCGGTCTCGCTGAAGAAGAAGTACACCTTGTCGTCATCCCCCTCGGAGTTGCCAGGCGGCAGGCTCTCCCGCAGGTAGGCTGAGCCCACGAAGGCTGGGTCTGCATCCCAAATACAGAGCCCTCAGTGTCAGCCCCCTGGGACCCCAGAGCATCCTGGAGTCTGGGCAATTCGTCGCTGGGGCCGAGACGCAGCCTCCTCTGGGGAGGAGTATGGCAGTGACGGGAAGGAAGGAAGCTGAGCTTGCCTTGGGGGGCTCCCAGCCAAGCAGTGACCCAGGCCAGCCCTGCTTAGCCTGAGAGAGGGGACAGGAGGGCAGCCCAAGGCGAGAGGCAAAGTCTGACTGGGATCAGCAGCCTAACCCCACCCCATCCCCGCCAGGCCTGGCGGACACCTCCTCGTGCTCCTGGACCTTGTCTGGGCCGCCTGTTGCTCGCCCCTGTCCGGGTGTGCCTGAGATCGGGCCCTGCCCTGCCCCAGCAGCCCTGCACCTTGCAGCCAGTTGAGGGAGTTCTCGGTCTTGAGGGAGATGCGGCTCTCCTGGCTCCGGTAGATGGTCGGCTCCTTGCCCTGGAAGTCGCTGACGGTCCCAGCGTAGAGCTCACCATCTGCCGAGCAAAGACAGACCCGCTGGCATAAGGAGGGACCGGTTCCTCCCTCCCCGCTGCTGGCACTGGGTCCGGAGCAGATCCAGCTGCCATCTCCCCTCATTCGGGGCGGCTGCGCCAGGGGTTCTCCGAGCCCCTGCCAGGGAGCCGTGTTGCAGTGCTCTGTGCCAGGTCTATCCCGCTGCTGGCCTCCAGCCGAAGGCGCGTATCGATCCGGCCAGAGGGGACAGAGAGAACAGAGCTCCCAGGCGTCTCCTATGGCCCGGCCTGGCAGCGGTGAGCACCACGCGTCCCTCTGCCAGGGGGCCAGCGTCACCCCACTGGCTCCATCTCCACTTCCGCTGGCTGTTCCTCATCCACGGGCCAGGCCGCGGGGTGCACAGCCGTTCCCCCCATCCCCGCCCCCACCCCGGGAGACCCAGGGGAGGTACCAGCCCCTCCTTACCGACCATGATGGCAGTGGATTTGTATTCGGGGTCAAAGGGGCAGCGGCCTTTCCCGTCCTCCAGCAGCAGCTCCCTCGCCTGGCTGAAGTTCTGCACATTCTGCAGAGGAGAGGATGCTCGGAGCGGGAAGAGTCAGGTGGGGGGGAGGCGGGGCCAGGAGGAGGGCAGGAGCCGGGGGGGAAGGCAGGTGGGGTGTCTCCTGCCCTTTCCTCACGTCCCCAGGGTATTTCACTGGGCAGGTTACTGAGTCCATCCAAGTCCCTCCTGCTGCCCCATCACACCCCAGGGCCCTCGCCACGGCCCTGCCAGGGCTCAGAGCTGGGCCTGGAGTCCCACCAGGGAGAACTGGGTGCAGGAGGGATCGGCTCTGGGGCCCACATGCTGACCCCTAACTCTGCGCCTGGCCCAAGGCTGCTCAGCTCTTCCCTCGGGCAGCAGA
The DNA here is from genome assembly GCF_002925995.2 of Terrapene triunguis. Taxonomy (NCBI): domain Eukaryota; kingdom Metazoa; phylum Chordata; order Testudines; family Emydidae; genus Terrapene; species Terrapene triunguis. The sequence goes on along the minus strand of NW_020664418.1, from coordinate 51,870,782 downwards.
GCGTCGAGCTGGGGAATAGTGAGCTCTGTCCCTGGGGTGACAGGGACTTGTGCTGCCTCAGAGCCCGGGCACAGGTGCAGGGAGAGCCCCCAAGCCAGTGCTCCCTGCAGGGGGAGTGGGGCAGTGGAGGGGCTGGGCGGAGCTTGCACGGAGAGTCCCCATGCAGCACTCACGAGGTAGGTGCACACAGGGCTGAAGGCGCCGGTCCCGCAGGCGTACAGGTGGCTGCTGTTCAGCTGCAGCAGGATCTTGATGTAATTGTGACAGTCCCTCTGTAGGGAAGGCGAGAGGCACCGGCTCAGTCTGCCCCACACGGGGTTCGCTCCTCCCCAGGCACAGCACCCACAGCCCCTGCCAGCCCCGTCACCCCACCCTGGGGCCAGCCCCGCCACCCTGCTCCGCCCAGGTTCCAGGCCCGGCAGGGAACAGCCCTGGGGCCCCGGGAGCCCAGCGGGATTTAGGGACGCAGCTGGAGTGACCAGGCCAGACGAACACCGGCCCCCACGGGACAGGCCAGGAGCCCGGGCCTCAGTTTCACATCTTACCCAAGAGACAGCACCACCAGCAGCACAGTGCCCCCTAGTGCCACCCTGGGGCAATGGGGCCAGCCCAGACTGCCAGGGGAGAGCGCCCCCTGCTGAGTTCCCCACCCCACTCCCTGCACGCAGCGCCCCCTGGTGCCACCCTCGGGCAATGGGCCAGCCCTGACTGCCAGGGGAGAGCGCCCCCTGCTGCCCCCCGCCCTCACCCCAGAACACAGCACCCCCTAGCACTGCCCTGGGACCAGCACTGACTGCAGGGGAGAGCGCCCCCTGCTGGCCCCACCCCACTCCCTACAGCCCAGCGCCCCCTAGGGACCAACCCTGACTGCCAGGGGAGAGCGCCTCCTGCTGAGTGCCCCATCCCACTCCCTGCAGCGCAGCGCCCCCTGGTGCCACCCTCGGGCAATGGGCCAGCCCTGACTGCTAGGGGAGAGCGCCCCCTGCTGGCCCCACCACGCTCCCTGCAGCACAGCGCCCCCTAGTGCCACCCTCAGGCAATGGGCCAGCACTGCCTGGAGAGCGCCCCCTGCTGAGCCTCTGCCCCACAGCACCCCCTAGGGGACTGCATCCAGGCAGCGCTATGACGAGAGCTGGCTGCAGGCCCCACTCTGGCTTTCATTGCCCCACTGAGCACGTTCAGTTCAAGGCCTCTCCCCAGCTATGGGCCCGTCTCCCCAATCCTGGCGCTGCTGTCCCATCCCCGCGGTCTCTTGGCACAGGCGGGCTGGCAGTGCGCTGTGCCCCGGGGGCTCACCTGGGGGTCCTTGCCCTTGAACGCACACTGCTTCTTCCTCTCCTTGTCCGCGCTCCAGGGCAGCTGTGGGCGAGGGGGATGGTTATCAGGAGAGCCCTCCCTGGCAGTGCCCCCGCTAGCAGCCGGCACGGCCCTTCCCCCGGTGACAGGGCCACAGCTGCCGCGGGGCGTCCCACTGCCGGCCACGCTGGGAAACGCTGCCTGGGCGCGGGAGCAGCTGCCACGCCGGAGGCTCAGAGCCCAGAGGCGACAAGGAGACGCCCCGCTCCCCCCAGGCCAGGGAGCCAGCAGGGTGTGGGGTGCGGGAAAGCCGAGAGGGCCCTGCTTGGTGCTGAACTCATCAGCCCCAGCTCGCTGTCCTGCCGGCTCCCAGAACACGCAGCCACCTGCAGGGCTCGGGGGAGACACTGGGAGTGCTGGGGAGGGAATCTCACGGGAGCCCCCGTCCGCCCACCCAGCCAGCCAGCGTGCTCCCTCCACCCCAGGGGCTGGTCCAGCCACCCCTGCGCCCGCTCTCCCGGCACTGCCAGGCGACTTACGAGCTGGTGCTGCGGGCCAGGCTGGAAGTGGCTGGTGTTGAGGGCGAAGAGGAACTCGCGCGCCCCCACATACAAGGTTCCCCCGTCTGGGCTCAGCAGCAGGGTTGTGTAGTTGGTGACTCCGTCCTTCTGAAACCACCACACGGGTCTCTCGGAGGAGCCTGGGGAGAGCCAGCAACATGCCCGTCAGTGCGTCCGGGGCTCCATGCTTAGAGCCTGGGCAGAGAGCCAGACCCACCCCTGGGCATCCCAGCACCCCACAGTACAGCCTGATCCCCAGCCGTGGCACTGGGCAGCCCCCAGCTCTCCAGAATCCACACGCTGGCACTGCCCGCTGCTCCCTCAGCAGGGGTGGCTCCTTCCTCCCAGTACAAATGGCGAGGGGATGTTAGTGCTCATGAAACGTGGACTCACCCCACCAACTCTGCCGGTGCCCCTCAATCCTGACCCACAGCCCCTGCTAGCCCAGCCCTGGGCACCCCCACAACTCTGCCGGTGCCCCTCACTCCCAACCCGCAGCCCCTCCTAGTCCAGCGCTGGGCTCCCCACAGTTCTTGGAGCCCTGAGGGCTCACAAGGACCCTGTGGCCATTTCGTGACAAGAAGCTGGCTAGGCCCTTTGACAGAGTGGGACTTTTCTGTAATATTCTGTATGAACACTGTGCGTGCCTCAGTTTCCCCTATATGCTGCATCAACTAGCAGTGGAGAAAAGGTTGTTCACTCTCTGCAGAGAGCCAGGTGTGACTGACCTAGCTGTCTGGGGTACGGCCACTCCAATGCCCCGACATTTGGTACCTAGCAACTAACGAGCATGGATGGCCCATGCACACACCCCTCCCCCCTCCGCAGGAAGCCAGCCAGCTTCGCCTGGGAACAAGAACAAGGACTGAGAGGGGCCAGGCAGGGTTGTTAAGTGGAGGCTGTTGGAAGCTGGAGTCTCCTGAACTGGGACAAAAGAGGCGTCATAGGACTCGGGGCAGCCCAAGATGGACCAAGCCCTGGCTGGGTTGGGGATTGGTCCTGCTTCGAGCAGGGGGTTGGACTAGATACCTCCTGAGGTCCCTTCCACCCCTGATATTCTGTGAGTCTATGACCAGGCTGTCACTTTGTTCTCTGTGCTACCCCAGGCCTGCCTGTGCTGTGTGCAGCTAAACCCGGCTGCCCATGAGCTCGGAGACATCCGGTGCCCCAGCAATCCCCCACCACGAGTCCCTACCTGGCAAGGGCTCAGGGGAGAGTCCGGGCCAAGCCCCTGGGGCCAGGCAGAGGCAGGTTCCTGGGAAGGGCATGTACCGGTCAGGGAGGCAGTGCCCAAGGCCCACGCCGGTGTCAGGGATCCCAGCTCTGGGACAATGAGGGACAGTGCACAGGGCAGGCTGGGGGACACCTCATGGAGCTTCAGGCCTGAACCCCGCTGGCCTCCCCAGCACCCCCCCCCAGGAGGGGGTGCCGCTGAGCAGCGGTGCCTGGGGCAGCGGGGAGGAGCTGGGGCAGGGCTGTGAGGAGGGAATCTGAGGCAGTGGGGTGGAAGAGGGGAGACTGGGGCCAGTACTGCCCCCCCCCCCATGTCCCTGCTCCATCTTGCCAGCAGCCATCTTCGCTGCCCCCAGCCTCCCACAGTGAGTGTGGTGGGTAGGAGCAAGGGGGCCTGGCACAGGGACAGTGGGCCGGGAGCAGGCGGGTGCCACTCTGGGAATGCCAGGGCACCTGCCCCATAACTCACCGCCCACGTAGCATCGTGCTGGGCACGGCTCCCTCTGCCTCCCCCATCCCAGACCATGACTCCTAGACCCAGCAGCTCTCAGGGGACCAGGCCGCGTCGCCCTGGCGCTACAGCTGTCCTCGGGCCTCGCCTCCTGGGTGCTGCTGCAAGGCAGCTCTCAACCCCCAGCGCCCCCCTGCCACAGGGCCCAGCCCAACAATGCCCCCCTGTGCCAAGCCTGGGGAGCCGCTGCCCAGGGCTTGCAGCACCATAGGCCAGCCAGACCAACCCCCATCCGAGGGCAGCGCTCTGCCCAGTATGCTGGCATCACCCCTCACCCCCTCGGTTACAGACAACCCCTCAACAGCCCCTCCCCCCAGGGACACCCCCTCAGCAGCCAGTTACCAGAGCCCCTACAAGCCCCCCTGCCCTGACACAGACAGGCTGTGCCACAACACCGCGCCACAGCCACTTCCTGTCTCTGCACTAACACAACAGCCAACCTGCCTGCCCTTTGCACCCCCACCCATCCTGCCGGCCCTCTGAGTGCCCCACACAGCTCGGGGTGGCCCAGCGGCTCTATCTGCAGCCCTGAGAGCTCATTATGTTGCTCAGCACCGGCTGGAGAGCTCCCAGTGCCTAGCCAGGCGCAAACAATTCCCAGCTCACCCCCCGCGCTGCCAGCTGATTGCCAGGATCCAAGGACAGGCCCAGCGCTCAAACCACACAAAGTGCTGTGCTGAGATTCACAGCAGCTCTCGGAGAGGTGCAGCAGGGGAATAGCCAGGCCCGGGATGCAACGCTCCGGCCCTCCTAGCCACATGGAGCAGTGCATGGTGGGAGCTGCCCCCTGCCCGGGAGTCGATCCCCGGCCCCGCAGAGCTCCCGGCACTGGGGGAGCAGGCGAGTCGATCCTCAGCTTGGGGGCTGGAGTCTATTTCCACAACAGAATCGCTAACGCTCCAGCCCCAGGGTCCCAGCCACACGCACCGCTGCAGGCCCGGGCCGGGCTGTCCAGGGTCGGTGAGGTCGAGCGATTGCCCAGGAAGGATGGAGCCCAGCTCAGGGTGGCAGCGAGGACACAGACCCCCTGGCAGCCAGCGATGTGCAGAGCACCGCAAGCAACCGGGCAGCACAGCGCCATGGGGATGCCATGGGCTCACCCCGCCACCTGCCCTGCAGTTAACTGCCTCTCTCAGCCCCAGAGCTGCCCCACGGCCAGCCCCGTACCATAGCTGGCAATGCCCAGCCAGGCCTGGCTGACGATTCACACCCGGGGGGGCCTGACCTGACCTCTTGGAAGCAGCACGGCCTCCCCAGCCCAACCTTTCCTGGGCCGAAGCTCCACCTCCTCCGGCCAAACCAGGTTTGAAGCACTAGCCACGGCCCCGCCCGGCTGACCCCCCCCAGGGCACTCGCCCCCTCCTGCACCAGCAGCAAGGACAACAGGGAACCATGTTGAGGGCCCAGGGACTCCTGTGCACGCAGATGCATCCTCCACCTCCCCGAGCAACAGCAGCCAGGTGGAGAGCAGCGTTCTTCCATCCCCTTCCTGCGTCTCCACCGGGGGCCAGTGTAGATAAATCTCTGCATTAAGCATCTTCACATAACTTTGTATTATGCCTCTATTTTCATACAACTTTGTATCAGATCCTTATATAGAAAACTTTGTATTGAGCCTTGTTATAATGTTAAAATAATGCCTTTTTGCTAGGAGTAGAATAAGATCCCCTCCCCCGCCCGGTTAATCAATTGCACTGTTGAATGAACGAGGTGTGTGAATGAGGAAGGCAAGTACCTCCAGACAGCTGCAACCATCACCCTTTTTGAACAGCATTGGGACAACACCCAGAAAGAAGCAGCACAAAGGACCAACAGACCCAGATACAGATTTGCATGAGAGGGAAGCTGCTATAAATGTGAGGTGTCTTGCAGAGGACCCTGGGTCTTGTCTTGTCAATGTCGGAGCATCGATCCGTATCGGCAAAAGCCCGGCTCCACCAGGGCCGCCCAGAGGATTCAGGGGGCCTGGGGCAAAGCAGGGGAGCGGACATACTCACCAGGCGGTGCTCCGAGTCTGCGGTGGCGGCGGGTCCTTCAGTCGCTCCGCGTCTTCGGCAGCACTGAAGGACCCGCCGCCGGACCAGTAAAAAGGCGCCTCTAGCCAGGAAAGGGATTCTCAGCCAGGGCTCGCAGGGCCCCTGTGGGGCCCAGGGCAAATTGCCCCACTTGCCCCCTGTCGCGGAGTGTGGGGGACTCAGGGCCCTGTACCCCTGGCTTCTACGATTCACTGTGACTCTCAGCCAGCCAGTAAAGCAGAAGGTTTATTGGATAACAGGAACACAGTCTACAGCAGAGCTTGTAGATACAAGCAGGACCCCTCAATCAAGTCCTCTTGGGGAGTGCAGGGAGTTTAGACCCCAACTTGGGTTCCCTGCATTGCACCTCCCAGCCCAAAACTGAAAACTCCCAAAAATTACTCCAGCAGCTCTCTCCCCCCTGCTCCTCCTCTCCTTTGTTCAGTCTCCCGAGCAGAAGGTGTCACCTCTCCCACCCCCCTTCCTGGCTCAGGTAGCTCAATGTTACTCCCAGGCTACATTCCCAAGTCAAATCTGCCCCGCTCCCTGCTCCGTCACACCCCTCCCCCATCTAACTCACCTGGCCAGTGAAGTTAAGGGGAGCAAGTAATTGGTAACAACAACAAGACGGAGTGTGTTTGTGTGTATGTGAGTGCATGAGTGTAATATAGATCATATGCATAGGATACAGTGCTGCTTGATACATGTATTACCAATAAATGTGGCGCTTTGCCTTATTCCCCCTGGGGGGAAGATAGCTCAGTGGTTTGAGCATTGGCCTGCTAAACCCAGGGTTGTGAGTTCAATCCTTGCTATTTAGGGGGCCATTTAGGAATCTGGGGCAAAATCAGTACTTGGTCCTGCTAGTGAAGGCAGGGGGCTGGACTCGATGACCTTTCGGGGTCCCTTCCAGCTCTAGGAGATAGGTAGCGCTCCATATATTTAAAAAGATCCTGTCAGTACTTTAAGTACAACACCGGAGGGGAGGCATCACTGCGCTGCGGGGGGGGGAGGGTCACATACATGTTATATGCAGACCAGGCCTCTGCAGAGAAACACGACATTCACATTGCCAGATCGAAGTTGTCACAGTTCTACACCACCACCACATTCCTACCGGATGCCACCAGGTCAGGCTGGGCAGGCTTGGGGGCCGATCAGCTGCCAGTTTGCTGGCCTGTCCCTGAGATGGGCTGGTTTTGAAAGCCCGCTCTACAGGCTGGGAAGCGTTTGTTCTGGTTTCGGTAGCTGTGCATCTCGATAGGACGGTTTAGAGCAGCAGAGGGGAGAAATCTCCCGACAGACAGCAGAAGCCAAAGCAACTCAATCACTGGCCACTAACTCAGCGGGGAAAAAATAATTTTACAAATTCTGGGTCCAGCGCCCTGCCGCCACCCAGTTCTGGGGTGAATCAGGAGCAGCAGCATGGAGTCAAGCTGGTGGGAGAGGAGTGCCAGTCCCAGAGACAGCCCGTGCCATGCTCCAGTTGTAGAACACCTGCACGGTATTCTGCTGCCCTGTGAGAAGCAGCCTGAGCAGAGACTGACCTTCCCCCACCGCATACTGCTGGAGGGGGAAGACCTCAGGCCACGCACTCAGACCCCAACCCTGTGCTCCTGATGCTCAGAGCCCATCTGCCCACATCTCCCAGGCATGCCAGCCTCCTGTTCCAGTGGACAGCCAGTGGAGGGGGCAGCACGGACAGGTTTGGAGAACAGGCAGAGTGGGGTTCTTGCTCTTTCACCCCAGGCAATGTCTCCTTTGGGCAGAGGGCTGGGAGATTCCAGGGGGGAAGCCGAGAGCAGACAGAACGGGGCATGGAACGGAAGTGCTGGCTGGAGCCCTGGCACACCCTGCCCCTTGCCGGGAGGCAGCTCCCAAAAGGCACTTCAGGACGGGACTCCGGGCTCCTGCAGGGCTGACTCACTGCCGAGCAGCTGCAGTTACCTGCCCTATGAATGGGCAGGAAACCGGGCCCCGGAAGTGCTTCCTATCCCCAGTGAGGAGCTCTCTGACTCACAGCCCCAGCCTCCTGCCTGCCCAGGGCAGCAGCTCTCAGAGGGGGAGGGCCGGCGTCACCTCCACCTGGCTGTCTCCCCACTCAGCACAAGGCTACTGATGACAACTCCTCCTGCAAGTTCCCATCCCAGATCCCCCTCACAGGGGTCTAGCCACCCGGGCAGGACAAAATCAGCTGGCATGAGCCTGCAGGGCTGGGAGAGCTCCCTGCTGGACCCCCCCCTCCCTTGCAGGGGGCACCCGCCCACTGGCTGGCAACCAGAGCAGGGGGAACTGGTGATCAGGACTCCTGGGTTCCTTTTCTGGCTCTGCCACTGCCTCCCTGTGTCTCTGTGCCTCGGTTCCCCGCTGTGCACCGGGCGGGTTAGTGACCCTGTCCCATCTGTCTGGGAGCTGGGGGAAGGTGATGATGACCCGCCCAGGCCTGTACTAACTATCGCTACGACTCCACCTGGCCGGGCAGGAATGAGCCACAATTGCTGTGGACCCAAAGCTCCCAGCAGCCACAAGGAGCAGACTGGGCCGGCTGGCAGTGACTGTGCAGAAGGGCCCCCACCTCCCAGCCAGGCTCCTTTGGGCACTTGACATGCAGGGCCGCAGGAGCAGCTGCTCCGTTCCAGCCTCCGGGCAGGGCCCTCTCTGTGCTAGCAGGAGAGACAGGGAGCTCTGAGGCCCACGCAGGTGCCAGGCACAGACCTGGATCACAGCCGAGGGGTCCTGCCTCTGCTGCCCCCGTGCCCAACAGCTGCCAGGCTTTCAGGGATGTCCCGATGCTGCTCGGGGCCCCTAGGCAAGGTGCCCGGAGCCGGCTGGGAGCGGAGCAGCCCCCCCGGCAGGGCCGGGGATGGGGCCCTCAGAGCAGCACAGGGCCCCAGGTACAACCTTCTCTGAGCCCGCACCAGCCAGGCCGGTAGCGGGAGGGGCAGGCATTCCTGCCCTGGCCATGGAGGCAGCTCTTCCCTGAGCAGCCTGGCAGGGAGCCTACGCTGCAGCCAACGGGACGTGTTGGGACAGGACCTGCTGCTTCCAGGCAAACCTGCTGGAGGTGAATGAGAGCAACTCGCCCTGCCCCGCCCCGCCCGCGCGCTCCAGTGGGCTGCGCTCAGGATGGACCCCCTTCCCCGCCGGCGCGGTGCACAGGGCAGGCCCCTGCTCTTCTGGGGGGACGGGCCAGGCCAGGCCGTGCTATCCATCCGAGCAGCCTCCCCACACCCACAGACTGGAGTGGAGCTGTGCAGAGACCGGGCCCATAAACCAGTGTGGGCACGTGTGGCTGGGATGGGCCCACCTGGGGCAGGGATTGGAGGCAGGGCAGAGCCCAGCACAAGCCAGAGAACTGACCTGGCACGTCACGGGCAGGAGGAGGCACGCACAGAGCTCTAGCTGTCCCGCCCAGCACCACGGGCCCGATCCTGATCAGGGCATCTGGGTGCTACCATGTACAACAGACACTGCCCCTGCCCCTGAGCAACAAGCCCCAGGCAGCACATGGCCAGCGAGAACCTGCTGCATTCACCCTGCCAGAGCAAAGGGCGCCCAGTCTGAGCTGCCAGCGAGGAGGGGAGCGCTCCCCGGGGCAGCGCTGGGCAGGGCAGTGCCCTGCGGGCACCCATGGGTCGCTGGCCTGGCCGCAGCAGAGCAGGAGGGAAACCCAGATAGCAGGCTGGGGTGTTACTGGGAACAGACTCCTGCCGAAGGCTGCAGAGTTTGACCCCGCTGGGTGGCAGGGAACATCCCTGTGCATAGAATTATAGAATAGACTCATAGAATATCAGGGTTGGAAGGGACCTCAGGAGGTCATCTAGTCCAACCCCCTGCTCAAAGCAGGGCCAATCCCCAGACAGATTTTTTTTTTACCACAGTTCCCTAAATGGCCCCCTCAAGGATTGAACTCACAACCCTGGGTTTAGCAGGCCAGTGCGCAAACACGGAGCTATCCCTCCCTCCCTGCCTGTCCACCCAGCCTGACGCGCAGTGCTCGCTCTGTTGCAGGTCCCCAGTGCCCCATCACCGCGGCCCTGAGCATTCTGCAATCAGGAACGGCTCTACCGTCCCAAGGCCCTGCCAGGGTGGGCAGTGCTGCTATCCCTGCAGTACTGCGACCTGTCCCAGGCTGCCCAACCCATGGCTAGTCCCCGGCCACTGGGCAAACCAAGCTTCCTGGGCTCCGACCTCACCCAGCAGCTGGGAGCAGGGCAGGGCCCCCAGCATAACCATGCAGGGTCCCGAATGCTCAGCACACAGGACAGACCACCAGGCTGCTCCCCCTGGCCCTGGTGAGTGCAGCCTGAGAGCAGGGGCATGACGGACAGAGGGGGGAAGTGCCAGAGCCGTGCCCATGGGAGAGGATGGGATCCCTGCAGAACACCCTGGCAAGGATGCCCTGGGGAGGAGCCTCTGCTCCCAGCAACAAGGCAGGATAGGACCCAGTGGAGCAGAAAGCAAACCCCTTCTCTCCCCAGCGACCTGCTCATGCCAGGCATGGTGGCGCTGCCTTCTCATGTGCAGGGAAGTGCCAGCACCTCCCCTCCCCCACCATTCCAGGACCCAGTTCAAAGCCACCCTCTCTATTCAACCCTCCCTGGACCGGCTCCAGCCAAACACACAGACCCTGCCGTTCCCCCGCCCCTGCTTCTCCAGCCTGGCCTCTGGGCTTTCAGGCAGCCCTCCCATGCTGGGTGCAGAAGCCTGCTCTGCAGCGTCTGCTGCTGGAACAGCCTCGCTGGGGACAGCTCTGCCTGACAGCGCAGCTCCCACTGCCTGGGAGCGGCTCTTTCATTGCTTCACCCCGTCCATCACTTACACCCCCAGCCTGGCCCTACTGCACCGGCCAGCATGTACCGTGGGCCTGCCCAGGCTGCACCCCTCTGCTGGCAGCCTGCCACGCAGCAACCATTCGGAGGCAAGCTCTGGCTTGCGGGGCTAGGCAGGGCACTGGTGTTTCGCAGCCTCAGCACCTAGCAGAGGTGTCACAAGCATTTCAACACCAGGGAGAACGTAGGCTGCAGGATTGCACCACGGAGTTGCAGAACCGAGCACCATCCCACTGGCCCCTGGGGGAGGTCAAAGGGATGCTGGCAAGTGCTACACACATCACCTCGTGAGCTGGGGCCAGAGCCGCGGCGGGGCAAGCCCAGGCCCCCTCCACTCTCTGGGGTTCGCTGGGCTGGTCACTATCCCCGGCTGGCCCGGGGTTCCCAGCCCAGCAGGGAGTTCAGCACTTTCCCCGATCAGCAACAAACAACAGACGGGACAATTCTGCCCAGCTCCGGCTTGCACAGGAGTGGGTTCAACCCGCCGACGTCTGGGCCCAAACTCCACAGAGGAGTCCCTGCGCAGCCCCCAAGCCCAGCCCCTTAGCCCTCCGGCTGGCCTACCCCAACCACCTCACCGCCTAATTCCTCCCCCGCTGAGCACCAACACGGGCACAGCCCTGTACTCCTCAGGGCAACGTCAGAGCCCCTGTGGAGAGCTGTGCAGGGGAGACGTCCCCTGAGACTCCGCTCAGCCCCACACCGAGGGAAGGGTCCCCAGGCTCAGCTCAGACTCAGGGGCAGGGTTAGGGCGTCCCGGAGCCGTCCCCAGAGAACTCTCAAGCTGCAGGCCCAGCCCAGGGCAGCAGGGTGAGGAGTGATCCCCCCTGACAGCATCACCTCCCCTTGTGCAACAGGTGCCGGAGGCAGGACCCAGGCAAGCTGGGTCATCGGGCAGGTCTGGCTCTACAGTGTATAACTTTCCTACTGTGGCCAATGAAGGCTGGCAGGGGGTGAGCTGGGCCCTGGGAATCGGCCACCAGCAGGACTGAAACCCTGCAGCTCCAGAGAATGGGGCCAGCCAGTGTGCACAGGCCCTAACCGGGCTGTCCCCTGCCCTCACTTCCCCTGCCCCTGGAGCCAGCGGAGGGGCCTAGACCCAGCAGTCAGGAGCCACTCCCGAAAGCTGCTGTAACCCAGGCCCATGCACGGGGGCCAGTGAGTTGGGTACGACTGGCATGGCGCGCTGTGTGCTGCCACCGGGGCAGGGGCATATCCCTTAGCAGGTGCCCATCTCCCAGGGACACTCCGCCAGCCTAGCGGGACAAGAGCCCGAAGAGCAGTGCTGCTAGCACAGGACTGAGGGATAGAGACAGACACAAACGCAGCCTCAGCCCAATCCCCCTGCCAGCCCAGCCGCTCCAGGGGAGCCAGGCCCGACTCGTACATCACACGCCACAGGGTGGGGAGGGCGTTTCTCTGCTCTCCCGGCTCCCACGTCCCCACCACTGGGAGCAATTCCCCACAAATCCCCATGTCCCAGCCCAGCCATCCTCCCTCCCTCCCAGTGCTGTGGGCCTGGGCCACACAGTGCAGTCAATGGGGCCAGAGACACAACCCCCCCCCATGGAGCTCCTAGCCCTGCTCCTTCAGGGCTCAGCTGCCGGCAGGCCCCATCCCGCTGCATTGACTAGCCCAGCGCGCGGGGCACTAGGGAGAGGCCCATTTGTGACACACGTGGGTAGTGCTGTGCCACAGAGCAGTGTGTGAAAGGCTCTGCACTTGGCAGCCTTCACACAACCCCAACGGCTGGAGACCGCTGGCCTGGCCAGGGACGGGACCGCAAAGCACTGCCCAGGGGAGCGTGCATGGTCCTGCCCTCGTGTCTGCAGCTACAGACGTGTATGGGCGTGTAACACGCCGTGTACCTGCTGGCAGCGATCTCTGCCCCAAGCCTCGGCTCCTTTAGTGCCCCCGCCGGGCTCCCCCCGCCTGCTCAGTCCAGCCCCGCGCCCCGCCACAACCCCCTGCCCACAGCTCCGGGGCTTTCTCCTTCCAGCCGGCCCTGCCCGGCCGGGCAGCTGCGGGACCCGGCTCCCAGCAAAGCCGCCGGCGCCCGGCGCGTCCCCGGCAGGAGACGTCGGGCAGGGCCGGGCCGGGCTCAGCGGGGCGCAGGGGGCGCGGCAGCGCAGCCGGGTCGGGGTCCCCGGGCGAGCCCCAGCGAACCCGCCCCGCACTCACCGTAGTGCAGGCTGACCCGCGGCACCGTCTCCTCGGAGGCCGAGAGCAGCAGCAG
>NW_020664418.1:51850395-51853099 GCF_002925995.2 Terrapene triunguis | reverse complement strand
TCAGCACCAGCTGGGACCCCAATGCTGTGAGCTTTCCCCAGCAGTGCCCTGTCAGTGCCAGCTGGGACCCCAGTGCTGTGAGTGTCCCCTAAGCAGTGCCCTGTTGGTGCCAGGTAGGACCCCAGCAGGGTGAGCTCTCTTCCTCTCTAATCCCATTGCTAACGCCAGAGCCTTCCTGAACTATAGAACTTTATTCTATTGACTGAATTTAAAAATTATTTTGGGCAGCTGGGAGAGTGAGAGCAAACCATGGCCCAGAGCCAGGGCCTAGACGCCATGGGGATGGGCACCTGGAAGACTCAGAACCCATCGGCCACCTGGCATGTTTGGAGAGCTGCTGTTCACCTGCTGCCTGCTCCCACACAAGTCTGAGCCTCACACAAGGGCCCAAGGAATTGACCACACCAGCCAGTGTCTGAAGCTCTGCAAGTCACCGCAGGATGAGCTTGGTGCCTGCAGCCCCTCACGCTCCAGCACCGCAGGAAGGCAACTGCTTCCAGGGAGGCTGATGCCTGCTACACAGATCCCCTGAGCGCTGCCTCCTCCCTAAGAGCAGCCTTGTGCCCGGAGAGAGCGGAACTGCCTGGGAATACCTCGTCCTTGGCTGTATAAATACTAGGTAGAAGTGGTGAAGTGAGCCTGCCTCTGTACGCAGCCCTGGTGAGGCTGTAACTGGGACAAGGTGTCCAGTGCTGGTCGCTGCACGTGAAGCAGGTGGGAGAAATGCTGGAGAGAGTTCCAAGGAGGGCCACAAAGCTGATCCGGGGGCTGGAAAAGAAGCCTTGTGGCTTAAGGAGCTAACCAAAGAGAAGGCTGGGAAGCACCTGGATCCAGGTCTCTAGCAGATCTGAGAGTCAGAGGCAGAGGTTTTCAGCCTTCCTGACAAAGGTACACAAGATCCAATGGCGGAAAGTTGGGCAAACTCAGCGTTGAAATGAGATGTGATTTCCTGGCAGTGAGGGTGATCAGACACTGGAACGGCTGCGAGGGGCAGTGGTGGACTCCCCACCGCTTGGAATCTTTAAGAGAGAGTAGATACTTTTCGAAGGGCCGTGCTTTGATCCAGCTTCTGGGAGACACTCTACAACTGGTGCGTGTGGGAAGCTGGGCTGGGTGGTCACGGGGGTCTCTTCTGGCCTTGCCATCTGTTCAGCCCCTTTCTTCCTAGGCTACGGAGAACAGGACTGCCTGCCTTGCCCTCCACACCCTCTTAACACTCAGCTTTGCACCACACAATAACTATAACCTAATTTCAGGCTTCAGGTGGTCACCGGTAGGGGTCAGGAAGGAATTTTTGCCCCAACACACAACTGACCAGATTCTGAATTATTTGGGGAAGTTCTCTGGCCTGTGATACAGACTGAATGATCCATCAAAAAGGCCTTGGCCCCATGGCTTGCCTGCCCAGCGTGTTCACAGCCCACTGGGGGGAGGATGAGCCGGGGCTGCCCTGGCTGAGCCTTCCCCAGCAGCGCCAGGGATTCCACACCAAGTGTGGATGGAGAAGAGGCGCCTCAGTGGTGCCTGGCCAGCAGCCTGCCATACGCTCCCTGCACACGGGCAGCTTTCTTCCTCTTCCAGGACAGGCCCAGGAACTCCTGCCCCGCAGACACTGACGCTTTCTTGCCCTTATGGCTAAGGGGGCCCAGAGCGCCACTGAACGGTGCCAACAAGGCCCCAGGGGTCGGCCTGGTACTGCGGCACCAGCCCCCGGGAACAGAGAGAAGTCCTGTTGGCCTGTTCCAATGGGATGAGCTCCCAGCAGGGCCCACATGGACGGGTTCCTTCACAGCCCCACTGGGGCTCAGCTCCGGGACAGCCCCTGGACACGACAGCCACGACCCAACGTCTGTGGCGCCTGCTTTGTCCCGGAGCGCCCTGGCTTTGAGCCCAGCTCGGTCCCTCTCTAGACAGGAGATGGATGCTGTCAGGGCCGGGGCCTGGACATTGGGCCCCTCAGCAAGTAAGGGTCAGGGCTCCCTCCTCGAGCTGCTATGTGGGGTCTGGGCTCCCCTCCGGCAGGACAGGGGAAGGGATCAGCCCTCACCACTGTCACTGTGCCATGAGCCAGCTGCCCACCCTGCGGCAGCCATTTCACCTCCTTGGCTCCAGACACTGGGGCCTGGGACTCAGGGGCCCAGAAGGTGCTGGAGATCAGCGGGGGAGGGGAGGGGAATGTGCAGGGGCCCTTTGGAGAACCACCCGGGATTCCTCTGGAGGTTACCATGGCAACAAATTAGTAACGATTGTGACATTTTGCCATGGCAACATGAGTGAGAGAATCACCCTGATTTGTGGTTGCCAAGAATTCCCAGGCTCGGGCTGGTGCAAGGATCCCAGGCCCCAGCCCTGTGGGGTGAGGAGCTGGGGCCAGAGGAGAGCGAAAGGCAGAGGAAAGACCGAGCTGGGAGTCCAAGGCCACGGCCACAGGGCGTGGGAGCTGGTGGCTCAGTGGGCTGCACTGGGCTCGTCACTCAAGAGACCTGGGCTCACGGCTGGCTCACTGATGAGGCCAGGGGGTCATATCCTGCCTCAGCCACATACCTACTGCAAGATTATCCTGAGAGCGGGACCCTGCGGCAGCCAGGCAGGACTGGACTGGCGGAGAAAGAGGTGGGGGGTTGGTCAGGGCTGAGAGGCAGCAACAGGCTAGCGAGGGGCAGGGCTGGGCTAGCAGGGGCTGCAGGTGGGTGCTGGGGGGCAC
>NW_020664418.1:51848024-51850385 GCF_002925995.2 Terrapene triunguis | reverse complement strand
AGCCATGGCACCTGAAGCTGCGTGGCCAGTCCCGTCCTGTCCTTCCTGCAGCTCCTGCCTCAGTTCTGGGCCCTTCCTCCCCTGGGTCACCTGCTTTGTTTACCAAATAGCTATTTCTCTTCCTTCCTGAGCTCTGTGCTCCTAGGAGACTGGCTGCTCAGCCCCTCCCTGCCCCACCTGACGGGCCCTCAGCCCACGAAAACCCTGCAAGGGGAGGGTGCTGCCTCAGCAGCGTCATAGCTGGTGCTGGTTCCGCAGGGACCGACTCCCCTGCAGTGGGGGCCTGGGTCCCATCGCAGAGGTGAGGGGTGCTGCAGAGGAAGGGGCTGGTGTGGTGGGGGGTTCAGCTCTGAGCATGAGGCTGGAGTGAGGTCCAACCCCCTGGAGACGCCAGCCAGGGCAGGGCCGTGACCCTGGCACAGAGAGGATTTCACGCTCAGCAACTCGGACCCGCCCCCCATTGTCACCCATGGCTGCTGTTGGTTTTTCCGCTCCCTTGATGGCATCATTATTAGAGAGAGCAAGAGCCACCAGTCAGTAGGGAGCACCTCTGCCATGGGACCTGGGGACTGTGACATCACTACATGTTGCTATGGGAGTGGGCGTGACATCACCACACGTTGGTATGGGAGCGGGCGTGACATCGGGGGGAGGGATAGCTCAGTGGTTTGAGCATTGGCCTGCTAAACCCAGGGTTGTGAGTTCAATCCTTGAGGGGGCCACTCTAGGGATCTGGGGCAAAATCACTACTTGGTCCTGCTAGTGAAGGCAGGGGGCTGGACTCGATGACCTTTCAAGGTCTCTTCCAGTTCTAGGAGATGGGATATCTCCATTAATTTATTTATTTAATTTATCACCACACGTTGCTATGGGAGCAGGTGTGACATCACCACACACTGCTATGGGAGCAGCTGGAACCTCACAGACAAGGGTGAGCCAGGCCACTGCAGCCTGGTCAGCTGTCAGCCTCTGGAAGCCACAGGCCTCCTGTGCCCTCTGACCCCTCCCACACAGGCCTCCCCTTGCCCTCTGACCCCTGCCCCACAAGCTTCCCCATGCTCTCTGACCCCTGCCCCATGGGCTTTTCCTGGGGCTGGGGGACATTGGTCTGAAAGCAGGGGGAGGGGACTTGTGGGAGAGGGGGGGCCAAGAATTGGCAGGAGCCAGAGATTGACAGGCGAGGGAGCCAATGGGAAGGGGGGGAGGGTGTTGACGGGAGGGGGCGGACAGGGGAGGGAGCAGGGGGTTGCCTGTCCCTTCCCTCCCATGCTGGCTGCGGACCCTGTTCCTCCAGCCCAGGCCTGGGCACCGTGATGGGCAGCACCCGTGTGTGTGGGGGGAGGGGAACCACGCGCACTCCACCCGAGTGGGGACAGAGGCCTACCCCGCTAAGAGCTTGCTGCAGACTGCAGCGCACTCCATGGATGGCCAGGAGCAGCCCCCCACCTCGAACTCGCTCCCTCTGAGCCCTGGCTGGTCCTAGCTGCTGGCAGCCAGGCCTGCGTACCACAAGCTCCCATTTATCTCCTCCCCTGTGGGTGTGGGGAGGCAGCGGGAGCAAGGGTTCCCGGCACAGATGCGGCACGCACGGAACAGGCCAGGCACTCACACACATGTGCAAGGCCACATGTTTCTGCGCAGTCTCACACATCCGGGCAGCGTAGGTAATGGCTTGTGGGTGTGCGTGCACACAGCTTCCCCACCATGTGGGGTTGGTGTTAGCGGGGCTGGGGGAACATGTGCACACCCCGGGGACCCAGACACCCGTGTGCAGAGATGACATGCATGCACACATACACACACACACAGATGTGCACACACACACACTCAGCGCTAGATTTTCAGCGTGAGGAGTGCTCGATTTGAACAATTAAATAACCTGCCCTGGTGGAAAGGGACTTGCGGTGAAGGAGGGGAGGGGAGACCAGCCTCTGCTGCTTTCCAGCCCCCAGCCCCTTGTCAGTCTGGGGCCCAGGAGGGATTTCCAGGCAGCTGGGTAAGAGGAGAGGAAACGCACTCCAAGCCAGGCCCTGCAGGGGCTCTTGTGTTCAGATGGGCAGGGCTGGGGATGGCTGGATGCTGGGGCACTGCTCTCTCACCAGGCTCAGGGCATCGCATGGGACACACTCACTTCCTCTCGTAAACAGCAGCTGCTGCTCTGGGGAGAGGCTAACATGGTACCTGCACATTGGAAGGGAGCCTGTTGGGAACATCACCCCAATACCGGCTCCAGGCAGCACCTGTCTCCACCCACAAAAACAAACACGTAGAAACCCCTCTGGGATTGCACACGGAGCCTGTCCCACGGGACCCACCAGCCCAGCCACGTCCTGCCCTCACCCCAGGGCCTCACACGGAGCC
>NW_020664418.1:51847218-51848014 GCF_002925995.2 Terrapene triunguis | reverse complement strand
ACGGAGCCCGTCCCACGGGACCCTCCAGCCCAGCCACGTCCTGCCCTTGTTTTGGGGGTGTAGCCTCTGGTCTTCCCAACACCCATCAGCTGCTCAGACCACGCCCCTTGTCCATGGTGCTCACCAGGCCACCCCTCAAGTCCCTGCACTGGCTCCCTGTGACACAAAGGATGGGTCACAACTCTGTGTCAGTAACTCCTCAGGCCTGACACACTCACTACACCTCATGCTGTCATGTCCTGTGTCTAACCGGTGTCATGTACAAACTGGTAACACGCAGGTCCTGACAACCATTGTGTGTACGCCCAGGGCTCCCGGCACCCCCCTCCCCCCATTCAGACACTCTCCCCAGGACAAGGGAGGGGGATCGGGCTGCTGGGCCCTGGTACAGATGTGTGGGGAGGGGGGTGCTCTGCACTGACACACCAGCATCTGAAATCAGTCCCCGCCCCTTTCCTCTCTGGCTGTCTCCATGGTTACCATCAGCTGAGTGCTGGGGGGTAGTCCCGGGATCTCCCTGGGACCTAGAGAGACAGACAGACACACACACCACAGGGCCCCACTGCAGAGCCACAGCTGCACCGAGAGCACAGGGCAGGGGAACTCTGCCAGATCCTGGACGCTGCCCTTGGCCTCACAGCCAGAGCCCCCCGTACAACTACACCTCCAAAGCTCCCCCAGTGCCCTGCACACACAACCAGCCCCATGTCCACACACTGCCCCACATCCACACCAGCCCCACACACAAACCCCAGCATACACAGCCCCACATCCACACCAGCCCCCTGCACACACA
>NW_020664418.1:51832124-51847208 GCF_002925995.2 Terrapene triunguis | reverse complement strand
ACACACAGCCCCACATCCACACCAGCCCCACACACCGCCCCCACATCCACACACAACCCCCCTACTTCCACCAGCCCCACACAGACAGCGACTGCACCCCCAGCCCCCTGCACACACCCCGCCTTGCACACAGAGCACCCCCCGCCCCCGCTCGGGTCCTCACCAGCTCGGACGCCTCCGGCCCCGCAGCCCGGGCGGGAATGTCCCCGGCGGGAGCCCCCCGCTCCGCTCGGCTCCGCGCCGCCTCCTGCCCGGCGGGGCGGTGTCTGCGCGGCCCCCAGCCCGAGAGCGAGGGGCGGCCGGGCTCGCTGCAGACCCCGGCCGGGCTCGCCAGCCTCCCAACCTCGGCAGCGGGGGCCAGGCTGGGCCCCGCCCCGTGCTCAGGGGCTGGCCTGGCCGGGGGGAGGCGGGGGTCACCCCGCAGGGCTCCGTCCCAAGCCCCTGCCCTGGGCAGCCCCAGCCAAGCTGGGAGAGGAGGCACGGGGGGCTGGAGCGCTGTCCCCGGGAGCCCTGGGGACAGGAGTGGGCCCGTGTGGCCCATGGGACAGATTCTCCATCCCGGTCCCTGGCCTGGGGGCTCTGTCCCAAACCTCTGCTCAGGGCTGGGAGCAGGGATCCCTGGGCAGGGCAGGGGAGACTGGCTGGTCAGGGGGCCCCTCTGTGTGCTGGGGCCAGGGTAGCAAGGGAGCAGGGCACTCGCCCACTTTTAGCTGGGCACCACCGCATTCCTCGGGTTTGTCCCCTGTCCCTGCCTTCGTCTGGGGTAGGACGGGGGAGGCCATTTCGCAGAGTGCACCGCTGGCGTGACCTCACACACACTGTGCACAAGAGGTCACAAGGCAGGCGTGGGATCGCCCCGTTCCCAGAAGTACCGGAATGCCCAGCGTTCTGGGGGTGCGGGAGCGACCCCCTGACAAGGGGGCGGGGAACAGCGGGCCAGCAGCATCGCAGGCTCTGGCAGGCAGGAAGCGTGGGCTTGTCTGGGAGCCAGCAGCAAGTCAGAGCAGGAGGCCCCCAAACACTCCCACTCCTGGAACCGCGGCAAGCTCCAGGCGCAGAAAGCAGCATCTCGCGTCCGGGTGAGAGCCCGAAACGGGGTTATGGGGTGTCACTCCATGGCAGGTCCAGCAGCCCCATCCCCTACCTCCAGAGACATTTGGGGATGCCTCTTCACCCCAGCCCACCCCATGGGCCGCAGCTGGCATTTGCAAGGAGGGGTCATTCTCCCCCTGCCCTTTTACAGTCTGCAACACCAGCCCCATGCCCACGGCACTCGCCCCCTGCTGCACAGTCAGCTCCGGAAACTCTTCAGCATTTCTAGCCCTTGTGGCTGCAAAGGAAAGTTAAAAAGCATGACCCACTTGTAAGCAATGGAGGGAGGTCTGCCTGAGTCTGCAGAGAGCCTGAAACCATCTCTCTAACTGGGGAGCTGCCCCAGGCATCTCTACAGGTGCGAAGCCTGTGTGTGCCAGCGGGTGGTGCCTGCAGAAAGCTCCGAACCAGGGGCCAGCGTGAAATATGCTGATTGTAATGTAATGAAGAGCAGGGCAGGGTGACTGGCTTAGCGGGTGCCTCACTTCCATTCTGAGTTCAGTGAACCCTCTGGCACTTGAACATCTCTCTGATGCTGCTGCAGCTCCAGAGCCTGGCTCTAGCTTGCCGCAGAGCCCCTTGGCCGTGTCGCTCCCGGGCAGCGTCTGGCACTGGGGAAGGTTAGGGCAGGGGTGAGTTTTGCATGGACTCCCCGAGGTTGCAAGGCTCTGGCCCAGTCGGGTCTCCAATGGCAGGGAGTTCTACAGCTGCTTCTCCACCAAGAGCCCCCTGCCCCTGCCGTAGTGGTTCAGAAGGAGAGAGGCTGGACTTCAGCCAGGCTTTTGACACAGTCCCCCAGGACATTCTGATAAGTAAGCTGGAGAAATGCGGCTGGACAGAACTACCATTAAGTGGACACGTAATTGTTTAAACAACCGCAGACAAAGAGTGACTATTAATGGAATGACGTCAGGTTGGAGGGAGGCCTCACGTGGGGTTCCACAGGGATCTGTTCTGGGTCCGGTGTTATTTAAGATCTTTATTAATGACCTGGATGTAGGACTAGCGAGCACACTGATTAAGTCTGCAGGTGACACAAAGCTGGGGAGAGGGTTGCCAGTACTTTGGAGGATGGAGCTAAAATTCAGAGAGATCTGGATAAATTGGAGAACTGGGCTATTGACAACAACATGAAATTTAACAAAGACAAACGTAAGGTGCTCCACTTCGGGAAGAAAAACCAAACGCACAAATACAGGATGGGGGATAACTGGCTGGGCAGCAGCACGGCTGAGAAGGATCTGGGAGTTGTGGTGGATCACAACCTCGACATGAGTCAGCAATGCGATGCTGTTGCACAAAAGCAAATGCAATTGTAGGTTGCATTAACAGAGGCTCGCATGCAAGTCACGGGAGGTGATCGCACCGCTCTACTCGTCACTGGTTAGGCCTCAGCTGGAGAACTGTGTCCAACATTGGTCACCAATGTATAGAAAGGATGTAGAGAAACTGGAAAGCATGGGCAGGCGGTGACCCTGCCGTCCAGGGAGGCTAACCCCTGGCCCCACCCCTTGTGCCTGAGGCCCTGCCCCTCCCCCACCCCTTCTACCTTCCCCTCCTCTGCAGGAGCTGAAAGCACGCCCACCATGCCTCCCCCCAGCCCCAGCGACTGGACGGCTGGGGGCAAGGCCCCAGCCCCGGTGCGCCGCAGCCTCAGTGCCCACAGCCCCTGGGTGACGCGGCCACAGCGCCCCCAGCCCTGGTGCTCGGGCAGCCGGCAGCGCGGTTGCTGCACTCCCAGCCCCGGGTCTCCGGGTGGCCCTCAGTCCCGGTGCTCGGCTGGGCAGCCCCGGAGCGCTGGGCAGGCAATGCAGTCCAACACCAGGCGGCCCCGAGTCCCTGCAGGAGGCACGCTGGCCTGGAGACGGGGCCACAGTAGGCTGTTTGGGGAGGCACAGCCTCCCCTTGCCTACAATACCTGCCGCCCATGCTGGAAAGGATCCAGAGGCAAGCGACAAGGATGACCAAAGGGAAGGAATGCAGCCATACGAGCAAAGGCTGAAGGAACTGGGTATGTTCAGTTTGGAACAGAGGCGATTAAGGGGGAGAAATGACAGCAGTCTTCAGATACGTGAAAGGCTGCCATGAAAGAGTGAGAAATGTGTTCTCTTTTGCCACAGAGGGCGGGACAAGAGGCAGTGGGTTCAAACTACAGCAGAGCAGGTTTAGATGAAATCTCAGGGAAACTTCCTCACTGTAAGAAGGGTGGGACAATGGAACAGAGGCCGAGGGAGGTTGAGGAAGCTCCTTCACTGGAGGTTTTCAAAAGGAGACGTCTGGAGCCACCTGTCTGGGATGGATTAGAAACAACAAATCCTGCTTCTTGACAGGGACTAGACTAGATGACCCCACGGTCCCTTCTAACCCCATGGATCTATGATTCTAGGCATCTCAGGAGCAGCCAGACCCGAGCCAGCGAGAGCTCTAGAGATAGGAAGCAGGTTGGAGGATGGACAGGGAGCTGGGGCAGTGTGCGGAGGCAGGCCGTGTGCTCTCCTCAGGCCTTGGCTCTTTCAGATTTACCCCACAGACCCCTAAGCCTGACCCTTCACTGGGCGTGTGGCCCAGTGCAGAGACCTGGAGCCAGAGCAGCATGTGGGGCTCTCTGGGGCAGACCCTGGAGCCAGGTCCATCCCTTGTCTCTTAGTGTCAGTGGTAAGGAAAACCCTCTACCTAAAGCAGTGTGGAGGACCAAAGCATGGAGCAGCAGGGCAAAGGCAGCCCTGGAGCAGGGGACACAGGGATATGAGGTGGGGTGAGGCTCCTGGCACTGGGCCACATGGGTGGTAAAGGGCTGAAGTGTCCACTCCAAGAGCAGCAATGGGAGCAGAGGTGAGCAAGGGGTTGTGTGCTCACCGGGCATGTCGCTGAGGCTCGCGGGGTGGAGTCAGGGAGAACCTGTTCCTAGCAGGCACCGTTGGGTGCCTGTGACACTTGGTGTAGCTGGACCAGGCTGGGCAGAGCTGGGAAATGAAGGAGCTCTCCCAGGCAGCTGGCGAGGGAGCAGCTGGGCCAGATGTGCACAGCCCAGGCTCCGCTTTGGCTTAGGGTGGTGGAGGGGCAAACCCTACTGTCTAGGCCCTCTCCTGCCACCAGTCACTGCAGTGCCAGGGCTCTGCCTACAGATGGGCACGTCCATCACAGGGCAGTTGGGTGACCCCTCTGCAGAGCTGCCGGGTCAGAAACCCCGAGCGGCCCCAGCCTGCATACTGCAGGGCAGCAGAGCCCAGGCCCAGCTCATCCGGCCCTGGATAGGCTCCGCTGGGCTGACTGTCGTGCACAAGGCCTTATTGGAAATTCTGTGTGGCGGGCGGGCACAAGCCCACCTGCTTCTAAAGGCCCCTTCCCCAGCCTTGCAGGAGGTACCACTGGACCCGGGATCCAAATGAATACAGGGAACAATTAAGGAATAACAGGGAGGGGAGTGTAGGTCACAGGTTCAGAACTAGGGATCCAGAGGGGGACACTGAGCAGAGAACCCCACTGCCGGCTCCGGTCCCCCCACCCTTTGACATTTAAAGCTGGCAGGTACCCCAGGGGCCCTGTGCTAGTTCATGTTAATCCAGCAGCTGGTCAGCAGGCTGGGCCCCCCCCTCCGCAGGGTTCCCAGCTAATTCATGTTCCGGCTCTGATTCTCTGGCCCTGGGGCTGCCGAAAGCACTGCCCCTCGCCACTAGCAAACAGCTTTGCCTGCAGAGCCCGTTGGAGGCAGCACGGTCTAGTGGTTAGAGACAGGCCTCGTACCCAGGGATCCCACCATCCCCGACGTTCCCTCTGCAGCCCTGGGGGGAGCCCTGCCTCGCAGGGGCCTGTGACTCAGAGTTCATGTTCGCTTGGGGTCAGGCGAGGTAAAGGACTGGTACGGAGATTCCTGCAGCTGCTCTGGAATGGCTTCCCGTCCCAGCCTGGCTCTAGCTTAGGGGGAACGAGCAGCCAGCCAGCCCAGCTGCCCTGACTCATTTGCTGGCAATGTGCAGAATCACTTGTTTCTATGTAGGGAAGGCTGAACCGGCTCCAACCATTTGGCTGAGTTGGCAAGATCTCAGCAGCCCAGATGTGCTGCAGGCTGCGTCCTGACTCCACGGGCCCGGTGCCCAGTTGTGGGGGGGGGATTGTGGTAATGGCGGCCGACAGGAGGCAGGGAGTGTCGCTGGGGCTGGGAGGGGGATCCGGGTACTTATGATCTAAGGGGGCTGAACAGCCCCTGTGTAAGAACCACCATCAGAGCACCTAACTAGCCCGTGCAGTTCACAAGGCCCTTGCCCACCCTGGCTGCTGGGGGGGCTGAGGTTCCCTGGGAGCGGGAGGGCCGGGCAATCCCCTGGGACAGGAGTGAGCGGGGGGCGTCTGTGCGTGTGGTTTGCAAAGGGCAGGTGCTGGGTGTCGTACTCACAGCAATAATGCAAGGCCCTCGGTTCCGACAGAATGTCAAACAGCAGCGACTAAAGCTAACCATGCTGTGATCGGCAGGACTGGATACCCACGACCCCTCTCTGAGCCAGGCCTGGAGGGACATCACAAACCCTGCAACCCGGGAAGGAAGTGACTGTGCCAATATTTCAAAAGGGTGAACAGGACAAGCTGGGTAATTCTAGCCAGCCAGTGTGACAGCGATCACAGAGCGTGGAATTGACAGGGACACACTTGGGAGGGCAGCACAACGAATGCCGCTCAACGGTTTTATAGAAAACACGGCTTGTCAAAGAAACCTGCTGTTGTTTTCTGATGAGAGTACACATTGGGCTAAAGGGGACCGTGCTGACACAAGATTGCTTAGGGTTCCTTCAGGCATCTGTCTTAGCACCACACAACATACTGAACACAAAATTAGCCCGATACAAAATCCATACAGCCCGCGTTAAATGGAGTGAGAACTGGCTGACGGACCGTTCTCAAGAAGTCATTGTAAATGAGCACTCACCATCCAGTCGGGTCGTGGCTAGCGGGGCTCTGCGGGGGCTGGTCTTGCTCCAGTGCTGTTCACTGGCTTTCTCGATGACCTGGAAGGAAACATAAAACCACTGCTGGCAAAGTGTGCAGATGACAGGCTCTGGGCTGGGCACAGGGACCGCTGCATGGGGGTCTCTGGCCTGCAGGAGGCAGGTCACACTGGCTGAGAACAACGCTCTGGTCTGCGGGGCGTCCGGGCACCGGCGAACCCAGCTGTGGAGATCTCGCTGCAGGGGCTGGCAAGGGAGCGGCTCAGGTGCTAGCCCCAGCTGTGGCTGCAGAAAGCTGCACGGCCCCCAGCCAGAGAGGAGGCGACAGGCACGTGTCCTTCCAGTTGCACTTGGCCGGGTGAGGCTGAGTGGGAGAGAAGGTTTCCCAGCAGCCCTGGGGAGGAGGGAGCAGCCGCAAGGAGCACGCCTGGCTGGGGGTTTTATCCTTACGCACCCACTGTCTGGAGAGAGCCCGGCTGAGCGGGCAGAGCCCATGCTGGTGCGCGCCCCTGGAACCCTGCCCTCTCGCCCCCAGCACTGCCTGTTTAGCTTCAGTCCTTCCCCCTCTGCCGGGCAGGGGAGGGGGGAGTTCAGCTCTGGGCCCCTCTGCCCAGGCTGGCACTGGTGTGGGGTGGGGGAGGGTTAGGCAGTCTGCCCCCAAGCTCCTCCCTTTGCACTTGTCCTCCCCCTGCCAGTGCCCCACTCTGGCCGCAGCCTGCCTGGGAACGGGAGGGGAGCCTAGTCCTGGGTTCTTAATGTAAACCCCCAACACTGTACACAGACCCACCGTGCCCAGCCTCCTTAACCACCAGGTGTAACAACTTGAATACTGTGTGCAGATGCGGTCGCCCCATCTCAAAAAAGATATATTGGAATTGGAAAAGGTTAGAAAAGGGCAACAAAAATGATTAAGGGACTGGAACGGCTTCTATATGAGGAGAGATAATAAGACTGGGACTTTTCAGCTTTGAAAAGAGACAACTAAGGGGGGATATGATAGAGGTCTATAAAATCATGACTGATGTGGAGATAGTAAATAAGGAAGTGTTATTTATTCCTTCTCATAACACAAGAACTAGGGGTCACCAAATGAAATTAATAGGCAGCAGGTTTAAAAGAAACAAAAGGAAGTATTTTTTCACACAACGCATAGTCAACCTGTGGAACTCCTTGCCAGAGGATGTTGTGAAGGCCAAGATTATAACAGGGTTCATTAGATAAATTCACGGAGGATAGGTCCATCAATGTTTATTAGCTAGGATGGGCAGGGATGGTGTCCCTAGCGTCTGTTTGCCAGAAACTGGGAATGGGCGACAGGGGAGGGATCACTTGATGCTTACCTGTTCTGTTCATTCCCTCTGGGGCACCTGGCATTGGCCACTGTCAGTAGACAGGATACTGGGCTAGATGAACCTTTGGTCTGACCCAGTATGGCCGTTCTTATGTTAACTATGTGGGGAAAGCACCCAAAACGAGGACTGTCTGCCACTCAGTCCTCAGCCGCCCCGGAAACCTGCCCAACACTCTCCAAAGGCGAGCCTGGAGGCTCAAAGTCATCACTCAGCTAGACACTGACAATCACTGACCGAACAGATCCTGGATTTACGGCTTCTGACCATGATCTGTAGCCCACTGACAGCCCCTTTTAGTCCTCTGACTGCAGAGGTGTTAACAGGCCACTGTTTGCTAACTACTTCTGCAAACCCATCTCTTCCCACGTGGGAGGCTGGGCGAACCTCTCCCCAGCCTGGAGAAGCACTGGGTGGCTCCATAGCTTCTTGCATCCCCACCAGAAGTTGGTCCAATAGAAGATGATTTTAAAAAACAAAGTGAAGGTACAGAGTTTAAGCATAGAAGTTTCTGGTTATTAGGGAATAACGTGCAGATTATCAAGGGGCGCGAAGTTCGGTTTAAGGTCGGGTGGCGTAAGGAGTACATAATCTGCAATATCCTCGATTGGGGGTAAAAGGTTAATGAGTCAAAGTGCAGACATTGAGATATGAGGGTATGTTCATATAATGGCTCTGTTCGGGTGTGGAGCATGAGTGGATACGATGATGAGGATAGACTGACCCTCATTTGGGGAGATTTAACGTTCAGTGAGTTTATGGTTCCAGTTCATATGGTCCAACGGACAAAGTCTCTCGGTCCCTTTCTCGTGGTCGATGCCCGATGTCGCTCCGGCTCGCACCTCCTGGTACTGTTGGTGGCCGATGACATGTTCGGTGTAGATGTCCCTGGACCATCGGATGGTGTCTGAGACCATGAGGTGCCGCATGAGCAGTGCGTAGCGTCGACCGATCCCGCAGGTCCGCAGAACGCTCTCGTTGCGGGGGTCCCAGGCGCCCAGGGCTCCGACGATCAGGGCATCCATCTGCACCTCATAGCCCTTTGCTCTCAGGGTGTCAGCCAGGAGGCCGTACTTTTCCAGCTTACAAGCTCGGGCTTTGCGAAAGGCCGGGGTCCTGTTCTCAAAGGAGACTGTGACATTGACGAGGATGATCTTTTTCTGGGCCTCTATTACCTCACCCCCTTGTCTCTCCTGCCATAAAGACAGGCAGCTGCTGGGTCACAGGGGCTGGGCTGCAGCCCTGGGGCAGGACTGGAGAGACCCAGCACAAACATGACCCTGCCTGGCTGGCCCCCTCCCCTCCAGCTGACTGCAGCTCAGCGGGCCTGGGGCACCGTCTCTCAAGGCATAGACCCATCCCCGCTGTGCCAGGGCTCAATGCTGGGAGGGCCAGAGATCCCTGCACCACTTCTGGGACCTTAGAGTCACTGCTGCTTCCCCCATCTCTGGGATTCCCAGACCCAGAGGCCAGGAGTTCAGGGCCTGGGACCCTCCTGACCCCGTTCCTGCCCCTGAGTGCCAGTGTGGATGCGGGGACACAGCGCTGCTGTCGCACGGTTCAAAGGGGCGCTCTGCTCCACCCCTCCCCACTGCACCGAGGAGACGGGCAGCTTGGGCGGCCATGAGAACTGGCAGCTAGGGCTACATGGGGAAGAGTGCCACAAGGCTACTGAACTGTGGCTTGGCGATGCCAGCTCCCCGCGGTCCCACGACACCTCCCCGCTCTGGGCTCCAGCCCTAGCTCTGCCCAGCTGAGCGACTCCCCTCCAGCGATCCATGCACCTCCGCAGGGCTCTGCAGTGAGACCAGGCAGCCTGTTCCAGCCCGTGGGGTTGTTAGACTCCGGACAGAGCCCGAGCAGGCCTCAGGGAGCGCAGCGACGCCAAGGTTGAGACCGTTCAGACTGGCCCATGGCAGGGCTCCCCCCAGCCCCACTGCTCCGCCGGGCTGTCCCAGGTGAGCTCCTGTGTCCCTCCAGAGGCCAGCTCTTACCCCAGCCTCCTGTCCCCTGCTGAGTTCACTGGGCCACCTGCCTGTGCAGTGTGAACTGTCCAGCCTCAGGGGGCCGTTGTCTGTCTGGCTCCTCCACTATATGGGTGGGCTCCAGCCCAGTCACACCACCCCAGACACAGCCGCCTCAGGGCTCCTGCTCTGCCCTGGGACCATTTGAACCTTTTTGCACCCCCTGGGTAGCAGTCCCTCGTCAGGAAGAAACTGGCCTGCACTTCATTCACAAAAACAACCGATGAACTCCACTTCAGCAGAGCTGGCACCAGACGAGACCAGGACCCCCAGGTGCCAGGGGCTGCCCTGGAAGACCCTGCCTCCGCTGCACACGCACACACACACGCTTCCTCCCCCCAGTACGTGTCAGCGCCCCACGGCTGGGCCAGGCATATCACACACACTCCCTGCCACCCCATGTCAGCGCCCCACAGCTGGGCATATCACACACGCTCCTCCCCCGGCCCCATGTCAGAGCCCCATGGCCAGGCCAGGCGTATCACACCCGCTCCCTCCCCCCCCCCCCGTGTCAGAGCCCCACGGCCGGCCAGGCCAGGCGTATCACACCCGCTCCCCCCCTCCCCGTGTCAGCGCCCCATGGCCGGGCGTATCACACCCGCTCCCCCCCTCCCCGTGTCAGCGCCCCACGGCCGGGCGTATCACACACGCTCTCCCCCCGCCCCATGTCAGAGCCCCACAGCCAGGCCAGGCGTATCACACCCGCTCCCCCCCTCCCCGTGTCAGCGTCCCATGGCCGGGCGTATCACAGGCTAGGCCAGGGCGGGGGTAAGGATAGGGCTGCTGGGCGTCAGCACAAGCAGGGAAAGGAGGCCTGATCTGCCAGCTCCGCTCCCTCTCTGATCACAGAGAGCCCAGCCAGGCCCGGCCAGACGCTTTCATCCAGCAACCTGCAATTACCACAACAAAGAGACCTCAGGACTGGAGCAGGCAGGTGCAGGCCGGGATGGCTCCATCCCTCCCAGCTGTGCACACAAGGAGCAGCCCCCTCCGCCCTGCAGCCGGCTCAGGTGTGAGCTCCTGGTAGGGTCCCAGACCCTCAGCCCAGGCTGTGGGGCACACGCCACCCCCAGCTCTCACACCACGGCCAGGCAGAGCCCAAGGCTGGGGCAGAGCAGAGCCGGCCTCGGGGCCGTGGCAGGGGTGTGTGAGACGGCGCCAGAGCCACTCCCGTGGCCACGTGGAGGGGAGCAGAGCCAGCCTGCACTCCCTGAGCTGCAGGGCCCAGCTGGCCACCCCAGGCATGCCTGAAAATACAGCCCTGCCTCTGGGCAAGAGGGGCGCTCTGAATCTCCCCCTCCGCCTGGGCCTGACCCGCTGACTGTCCAAGGCTTCAGGACAGGGCCGGCTCCAGGGTTTTTGCCGCCCCAAGCAGCAAAAAGGGGAAAAAAGAAGAAGAAGAAGAAAAAAAAAAGCCGTGATCGTGATCTCCAGTACTTCGGCCGCAGTCGGCAGGTCCTTTGCTCCGAGAGGGAGTGAGGGACCCGCTGCCGAAGAGCCGGACGTGCCGCCCCTTTCCATTGGCCGCCCCAAGCACCTGCTTGCTGGGCTGGTGCCTGGAGCCGGCCCTGCTTCAGGACCTCGGGTGGAGCCCCAGCCAGCAGGGCTGGTCGCTGTATGTCAGGGCTTCCCCCAGCAGGGACTCTGCTGCAGGCTCTAAGGGGAATTTGGCTCCTGGGGGGCAGGCAGGGGGTGCCAGGCCTCAGAGACCAGGCCGGGGCCGGGGCAGGCAGGGGGTTCCAGGCCTTGGAGACCAGGCCGGGGCCGGGGGCAGGCAGGGGATGCCAGGCCTCGGAGACCAGGCTGGGGGCAGGCAGGGGGTGCCAGGCCTTGGAGACCAGGCCGGGGCCGGGGGCAGGCAGGAGCTGCCAGGCCTCGGAGACCAGGCCGGGGCCGGGGGCAGGCAGGGGCTGCCAGGCCTCGGAGACCAGGCTGGGGCCGGGGGCAGGCAGGGGGTGCCAGGCCTCAGAGACCAGGCTGGGGCCGGGGGCCGGCAGGGGGTGCCAGGCCTCGGAGACCAGGCTGGGGCCGCGGGCCGGCAGGGGGTGCCAGGCCTCGGAGACCAGGCTGGGGCTGGGGGCAGGCAGGGGGTGCCAGGCCTCGGAGACCAGGCTGGGGCCGGGGGCCGGCAGGGGGTGCCAGGCCTTGGAGACCAGGCTGGGGCCGGGGGCCGGCAGGGGGTGCCAGGCCTCGGAGACCAGGCCGGGGGCAGGCAGGGGGTGCCCTCCAGATGCACTGCCAGCGTGGGGCTCGTTCCCTGTTTGCACTTCGCTGTGCCATGCGTGGGATCCGGCAGATCCATCTCCCCAGGGAGGAGGGATCCCAGTCCTAGGTGGCTGTTCCCAGCAACGCCAAGGCAATGTGGCCGCGCTGGGTTCCCAGCTCCCCGGCGGCTCTCGAAGGTGGGTTGCTGGCTGCAGCACTGGGATGGCTCCCGGCAGGGGGTGTCTCTGAAACCAGCGGGGCTGGGCCCCTTGGGGAGGCCAGCTCTGGGCCCCTCATCCCTGTGGCTGGTGGCTGCTGTGAAGAAAGCGTCAGTGCTGGGCACTTGACACCCCATGGCTGTAAATGAGACGATTGCCAGACTGCGCCTGTCAGCACTAAGGACGTGTCAGGGGGATGTTTGCTCTGGGGTGACTGGCTGGGGCACCTCTGGGCAAGCAGCAGGACAGCCAGGGACAGGGCACCGGGCGTGGCAACCCTGTCTGAGAGCTCCAGCCACAGGCCTGCGGAAGGTGCAGCAGATGAATGTTACCAGGCAACGAGCTAGGCCAAGGGAGCCGGGTCCCTGTCTCACACCCCGTGAACCGTTCTCCTCAGACCAGCACTGACCCCAGGGTTACGACCTGCGGCCTTCAGCTCTGCTCACTCAGCCATGGAGTGATCGTCCCTGCACGTGCACGCTCGCTAACCTGCTCACATGCACACCCGATGATCACCAACACGCACACGCAGACACAGGCACCGCTCTTCGGGAGCCACGGGCCCACGCAGTCCCCGGCTGCTGCACTGACTTAGCCCAGCACCAGCGGTTGCCGACTCCACCACAAGGAACCGGTGCCTGGGGACCCCTTGTCTCTCAGACCGTCAAAGGGCAGAGGGGGCACAGTTCACCCTGGACCTGCACCGAGCCCTGGGTGAGGAGCTCTGGGGCGCACGAACAGGGCTGGGGCAGCCTGGGGCTGACTCTCCCTGCAGCCAGGGCTGGGGGCAATGAGGAGCCCCGAGGGTGCAGCAGGGGGTGAAGCGGAGGGGAGCAGGCCCCGCTTTGCACGGCTCCCTGGGCAGCCTGGGACCCGCGGGGGAGCAGCGCCCCCTGGTGTGGACTAGAGGTCTCACCAACTTGGCACTGGCTCCTGGTCAACACTTCCAGGCTTGGCGGCATGACTCCGGCAGCCGGGCACCTAGGTACCCGTAGCCAGATCTCCAGAGGGGCCGGCCGCTCCCAAGAAGATGCTGTGAGGGGCGTGTGCCCAGCCCCTCTGGGCATCAGGTCTCTGAGCGAGGTGCCCAACTTCACGTGTGGGCATTCGGCCCTTCGCCTGCAGGACTCCGGGGAGCCCAGGTGCAATCACCCCCGCAGTCCCAGGGCGTGCATTGGATCAAAGCTGCAGACCAATGGGGAAAGCCAGGCCGGGCCAGTGGGGCTCCTCCCTCACCTGGGGCGCGTGGCCCCATCACGACAGCTCCCCTTGGGCTCTGAGCTGCACTGGTCCTAGGCCGGGCTCCTGGACTGCCTGCAGCCTGCTCCCCGTGCGTGCACTGCGCGTCGGGCTCGTTCCCTGGGGAAGGCATGAGTAGCCAGAGCTCCAGGGAATGGGCTGGAACTGCCCCATGCCAGGGACCCGGCCGGCCCAGTGCCGTTCCCCAGAGCCCTGACCCCAGGGAGGGGCAGCAGCAGGACCTCCCGCCCCAGAGTCACAAAGGGGGTGGAGGGGCCGGGGGGCAATAGGAGCTGGGGGTACCTGGGGCATGGGGGACCCAGGTTGCCTCCCACTGCTCCCTCCTATCCCGGGGGCTCTGGGCAGGCAGGGGCCCAGGAGGATCAGGGAGGCACACAGGCCACCTGGCTGCTGCCTGGTTCCGGCACTACAGCATCCCTACAGCCAAGCAGCCCCCGCCTGAGGCGTCAGTGCCAGGCTGCACCACGTGAGCATCGCTCCAGACCTGGGTCCCAGGAAATGCCCCTCCTGCCCCCTCTCCCCTTGGTGCCAGGAGGGTGCCAGGCCCCAGCCGCAGCTCTGCAAAGTGGGGAGGCTCAGGTGGACTCCAGTGCACGCGCTCAGCTCCAGCAGCCTGGGACCCAGGGGACCAGCACCCAGAGCCTCCAGTTCAGTCACAGTCATGGCAACTAGCCTCTGCCCGCGGTGCCCCGGCCTCCGCCCCGCCCCTGCACAGCGGCCTGCACGGGTGACGCAGGGCAGGGGAGTGCAGGACCAGAGCTCCAATGGCCCCACGGGGCTCAGGTCCCAGAGGGAGCTGGAGAACAGCAGGGGCACCACGCTGAGAGCTCCCACAGAAACAAGCTCCTGCCCCAGAGGGTAAGGAGGTGTCCTGACCATGTGACCAAGGCAGGGGTGTGGTCACTGCCCTGTACCTAGCGCCTCCACCCCCAAGGACTGTGCCCCAGACTGCCTGGGGTGCCCTGAGCCAGTCCTTATCTGGGGGGACATGGGAGACCCCCCAGAACAATCTGCCTTAGCCCCTCCAGCAGCTTGGCCCCCCCAGGGAGCACCGGGCGCTGTCTCCGCGGCACTCGCTCGTTACTCGGGGGCAGCGTGAGCGTGGGACACGGTGGCAGCTGGTGACTTCTCACAGATGAGGCACAAGTCACAAGCCAGGTCCTGCCGCCCCCGCCCAGCGTGGAGCTGAACCAGCTCTTCCGAGCTCACTGCCTTTGTAGCGAAGCGGCAGCAGGCAGCCCTGGGAGCTGGCACTGCGGCTACTTGGGCCAGCGTGGGGGCAGAGCATGAGGCGGGCACACGCACAGGGCTTGCCCCATGGGGCTGGGGCCCAGGAGGAATAGGGCGTGGGCCCCGTCTCTGCCCTTGGCCTGCAGCCCTGGTTTCACTGCTACAATCGGCCTCACCTAGGTGACCACAGTAAGGCCCTGATGAAGGGACTCCGGGGTGGGGTAGATTGCCATGGTGACCAGGCACGATGAGCTACCCCGGGGTTTGAGCCTCACGCAGTGCTGGGCTCTTCTAACTCGCGGGCCTCGCGTTTCGCTGCCGCAGAGAGAGGTGGGACGTTGGGTCAGAGCCCAGTTTGTCCGAGAGCTGGATCTAGGCAGCAGCGAGAGTAAAACGAACACGCATGATGTATTCTGTAGCTTTGGGGAGTTCTGCGCGAGGCCGTGCCCTGCTCGCCTGGCTGGTGAACCGCCACTGGCTGAGCAGCTCCTACCCCAGCCTAGATACTGGCCGCCCAGCCGCTCCCGCTGGCCAGGGCAAACCATGGGAGCCTGTTCCTCCAGCCAGGCCACAGGCAGCAAGCACGGCCAAGGCGTGGGCTTTTGGACATTGGCTGCATGTTGACCAGCACGAGCTGCAGCGCTGAGTCCCTGCCCCACCATGGGGCAGGCGGGTCTGCGGGGCAGGGGGTCTGTGGTCTGCGTCTGCAGGGCAGGGGGAAGGGCTGTCAGCAAAGCCCAGTGCAGGGCAGGCGGGCCTGTGGGGC
>NW_020664418.1:51766027-51822124 GCF_002925995.2 Terrapene triunguis | reverse complement strand
TGCGAGCCCCCGGCCCGGGGGGGTCCTGGGCCCCCGCTGCTCCCCCGACGCTGCCGGTGACCTTGGGCCGCCCGCCCCCGAGTCCGGCCCTGTTCTGCGGGGGGCTGGGTCTGCCCCGCCCCGCCCCGCCCCGGGAGCCGCCCGGCCCGGCCCGGCCCCCGCCTTGCTCTGCCCCCGCCGGGGGGGGGTCGCGGGCTCCCTGGCCTGACGGGCGGCTCTGCGGGGACTGCGGGAAAGGGGCCCGGGGGACGGGCAGCCCGTGCGCCCTGGCAGGGGAGCGGGCAGCCCGAGCGCGGCTCCCGGGGGTGCAGCGGGGACAGTGGCCGTGGCAGCCGCAGGGGGGATTCCTGCGGGTCTCCAGGGCGGGCTGGGACCTGCGCCCCCAGCCGGACAGGGCCGGGGTCTCGCCCACGGTGCCAGTAGCTGCCTTCCCCGAATGGCTGCAGCTAGCGTGGGAGCTCAGTGGGGCCGGCCCGCCTGGGCCTTGCAGACCCTCGCTCCAGAGCCAAACGGGTCCAATCCGTCCTGGGAGCTCCCCGGGAGCCGTGGTCCAGACAGCCCGTCTGGGCCTAGGCTGCAGCGCCGGATGCCTGGGTCCCAGCAGCGTGAGGGGACACCCACTGTTCTCCGGCCCCTCCCGCTCGGCCCGGCTGGGTTCTGGGGTCCTGCTGGCTGCCCCGCTCTGGTGGGACCCGCTCGCTGGGCTGCTGTCAGGCCTGCAAATCTGGGTCACTGCGGGCGCCAGCCGGCAGCTTCTTGGGCAGCGTTTGCCTTTGGGAAGCCGGTTCTGGGCCGTTCAGCTGGTGACCTGTGTGAAAGGAACCTACTCCTCTAAGGTCGTCCAAGGGCATCGGACCCTTCGGCCTGGCCTAGAGCTCTGGATTTCAAGGGGCAGGAGGGGGAAGAAAGGGGCTTCTACAAGCCTTGTCTGGATGGCCCCTACTGTGAATTCTGCATTCGTCCCCTCCCCTCACCCCTCTGGGCTGTGAAATGCAACAGGCCCCTTGGTGCCATGGCTGGCAGTGGGCCCGGAGCTGCCTGGGGAGGCGCTCGCCATGCTAATGCCCTTTGCGAGCTGTAGAGATCAGCCCTGGGTCTCTCCCCGTGGCCATGTGGGGGCCCAGGCCTGTGCATTCCCCTGCTCTGCCCAGCCGCACTGCGAGCTGGAGGCTGGGGATCCGCTGGCTTCTGCTGCAGCTCATGTGCTGGGAGTGCAAGGGCTGGTTTCTCCTGCTCGGGAAAGTCCGTGGCTTAGAGCTGAGAGCAGGGAGCTGGCAGCAGGCCCTGGGCTGGAGTCAGGATTAGAGTCCCGCAGCATGTGGTTAATTCACTTTCCCTTTAGACGGGATCAGCTGTTGCCCTAGATCCCAGGCAAGAATGAGCCGCACGGAGAGGCCGTTCGTGTGTCCCTAGGTCACTGCCTGGGCGTGCGGAGCAGTGCTTTGCCCTTGGCCGTTGGTGCCAGCTGGTGGTGGGGAGGAGGCGTGATTCTCCCTGGGAGGGTGTGCCCCATATTGGCCAGGCAGAGTCTGGGCTGGCTGGGCTCCAGAGGCCCCGTCCCTGGGTGACGCATGCTGCTGGAGGAGCCTGGCAGTGGCTTGATGGGTTCCCTTGGGGCAGTTAGAGCGGGATCTGGCCCCGATCATGGGGCTTCTCAGTTCAAGGAGCTCTGGCTGCAACCCAGTGGGTTTGAATCAGGGCAGGGAATTGCTGAGATGAACCCGGACAGGGCTCCCTCGGCTGGAGGCTGGGCTGCCCACCTCCCCTGCGGCCACCTGCTCAGCCTGCGCTGCTGCAAGCTGGGGGCGGATGGCTGGGGTCAGGGACAGCCTCTCTGACAGCCATGGTGCTTCTGCCTAGATGCTGACAAACGGATCAAGGTGGCCAAGCCGGTGGTGGAGATGGATGGGGACGAGATGACGCGGATCATCTGGGAGTTTATCAAGGAGAAGGTAGTGCTCAGGGACAGCAGATGGTCTGCGGGGTGGGAGAGCTCTGGGGCGGCCCCTCCTGCCCCCCCGTGTGGCATAGGACCCAGGGGATGAGACTCGTTTGCCCCCTGATGCTGGGTCCTCTGCAGGCACGGTGACTGGCCAGGTTTCACACAGACCTGCAGCTCAGGTCCATGCCCCCATCCCTGCTGCCTGTGGGCGAGCTGTCGGCTCCCCTCGCTGCTTCGGCAGCACAAACGTGGCCAGAACGCAGGCTTTGTCTAAGCGGCTGGGGCTGGTGGGAGCGCCGGGGTTTCTGAAGCTCCCTGGAGAGGATGCAGTCTTGCCCCATGGATCCTGGCTTCCCTCCATCCTGCAGCTGTCCCCAGCCAGGAAGCAGGTGTCTGAGAACCTCCCCCCATGGGCTTTGCAGCTTCCTGCGAGTGAGAGAGCCCGGAAGTGGCCCCAGCCGCAGGGCAGGTTCCATCTGCGCTGCGAGGCTGCGGGAGGGGAGCGGCAGCACCAAGGCGGCGTCACTGCTTCCTGCGCTCAGCCCCAGCGCGTCTGTACCGGGGCGAGGGCGTGGCTCCAGGAGCAGCGTTCCCAGCCCCCGGGGCAGCTCGGACACAGCCCCGCTGTGCAGCCCCACTCCCTGTGCCAGTGGGAGCTGGGCACGCTGGCTCCGTGGCGCAGTGCCCCTCGCTGAGCTCGCCCTCTCCCCACCCTGCCCTCCAGCTGATCCTGCCCAACGTCGACGTGCAGCTGAAGTACTTCGACCTGGGCCTGCCGAACCGGGACCAGACGGACGACCAGGTCACCATCGACTCGGCGCTGGCCACCCAGAAGTACAGCGTGGCCGTGAAGTGCGCCACCATCACGCCCGATGAAGCCAGAGTGGAAGGTGCAGAGGGCAGGCTGCCAGGGAGGGGGAGACAGGGGACGCTGGGCAGCAGTGGGGCTCGGACTCCATGTGAGCTGGGCTTAGGGGGGCTGGGCTGCTCTCTGTGGGGCACTTGCCCCCCTCCCCCTTGCTGTACTCGCTCCTGGGGCCTGTGGAGGGGCAGCTCCAGCCTCTGGGTTCTGGTGCTGCCCAGAGCCCCCGGCTGGGGCAGGCAGAGGCACCTCTGTCTGCTCTGCCTCCTGGCTGGGTCCCAGCACTGACCCCGGTGCAGACAGATGCCGCGGTTCTAGCAGCCCCTGGGCAGCGTGACACCTACCCGTGCTGCCTGGCTCCTTGTCGCCCAGGGACGCGGGAGGAGGTCAGGGCTCTCTGCTCGCTGGGCTCAGAGCTCTGCCTTGCTGGCTGGAGCCGGTCCAAGCAGCAGGGGCTCAGGCGTGACGGGCTGTGACCCTGGGCAGCGAGCAGCAGCAGCAAGACACACACACATCCACCCCTGTTGGAGGCATGGCTCATGGCTAGCGCTGCAGGGGCTGGCGTGGGGTTGGGCTGCCAGGGTGCCTGGCGGGGGAGGGTGCTGTGGAGGGGGGAGTTTGTGTGTGTGGGGGGCTGGGCCCATGGCATGTCTTACCCCGCCTTGATTTTAGAGTTCAAGCTGAAGAAGATGTGGAAGAGCCCCAATGGCACGATCCGAAACATCCTGGGCGGGACTGTCTTCAGGGAGCCCATCATCTGCAAGAACATTCCCCGCCTGGTCCCGGGCTGGACCAAGCCCATCACCATCGGCAGACACGCCCATGGCGACCAGGTGAGCCTGCCACTGGGGGGCCCTGTGTGGGCGGGGGCGGCTGGATGGCAGCAGGCTCCGTGTGCCCGTGGCGCAGCAGGGGGCTGGCATGAGCCCTAGGGGTGCTGATGTGGGGTGGTGGGGGCTGCTGGCAGCGAGTGCAGGCGGGGGCTCAGGGCTGCTGAGCGTAACTCTTTGGCCTGTTCCTGTTCAGTACAAGGCCACGGACTTCGTTGTGGACAGGTCCGGGACATTCAAGATGGTGTTCACCCCGAAGGATGGCAGTGCCGTGAAGGAGTGGGAGGTTTACAACTTCCCTGGCGGGGGTGTCGGCATGGGCATGTACAACACGGATGAGGTGAGAGGCAGGCGGGCGCTGCCGGGGTCTTCTCCAGGCCTGGTGCTGCAGGGATGGCGCGAGGCGGGAGCAGCTGATGCTGGCAGCCCCTCTTGGCATGGGGGTGAGGGTTCCCCGTGGGGCTGTGCCCTTCCTGGCTAGCAGAAGCCCAGCCCGACTCCCCTTCTGGCCTAGCACAGCCCTGTATGTGCTGCCTGGGGAGCCAGCTCGCGGCTGCACTGAGGGGTGTGGGCCGGGGAACGGGCAGAGGCTGTAGGCTGAGTGTGGGAGCCAAGCCCTGGCTGGGGGACGGGCACCTTCTCTCCTTGGGTGTTGGCAGTTGGACTAAGTGACCCTAACACTCCCCGGCCCCCCCTGCAACTGGTGAGCGACGCTGCCCTGCTCCTGCCTTGCCCAGACGAGTCCTGAGCCCATCTGGGGTTGCCTGGACCCGGACAAAGGCAGCTGCCAAGAGACTCAGCTGCCCTCTCCCCTGCCCCGTGGCGCCTGCAGCTGGCGCTGAGGGAGTCACTGGCTGGCCCTCCCTCCCTCCCTTGCAGTCTATCTCCGGCTTCGCTCACAGCTGCTTCCAGTACGCCATCCAGAAGAAGTTGCCCCTCTACATGAGCACCAAGAACACCATCCTCAAGGCCTACGATGGGCGCTTCAAAGACATCTTCCAGGAGATCTTCGACAAGTACGGCACAACCTGTCCTGAGCCGCGCTCCCTCCTCCCCTGCTCCCTATAGCGCCCCTGCTGGGGGGGGGCCCTGGCGCTGCCCCCCAGCCCCACTCCCTACAGCGCCCCTGCTGGGGGGGGGCCCTGGCACTGCCCCCCAGCCTCGCTCTCTACAGCACCCCCTGCTGAGGAGGGCAGGACCAGTGTACTGTATGGTAGCAGCCCTGCAGGAGTGGCTCTCTGCGGGGTGGTCCTGGCTGGAGGCCTGGCCCTGGGGCTATTATTTCCAAGGCCCATGAAGCTGTTTATAGCCCGTGTCTGAGGAGACGCAGAGGGGTTTACTGGGTACCAGCACTTCACATCCTGTCTGCGCCGCGGGGGCTCTCTGGGTGCGCCCGGTGACCCCGCTCTCGGCTCCCCAGGCACTACAAGACAGAGTTTGACAAGCTGAAGATCTGGTATGAGCACCGGCTTATCGACGACATGGTGGCCCAGGTGCTGAAATCCTCCGGCGGCTTCGTCTGGGCCTGTAAGAACTATGACGGGGACGTCCAGTCGGACATCCTGGCCCAAGGTAACGCTGAGCGGGGGGGCCACCACACCCAGCGGCTTTGGCTCAGCCCCTGCTGTGGGGAGGGGCTGGTGGCTGAGGCCCTCCTGCTCGGCCTGGCTGGGGAGGGCAGCTTTGTGCCCAGGGCGTCTCCCTGCAGGATCTGCCAGTGCGGCCTCCCGGGACTGCTCCTGACCGGACTCTGCTTCGTGCTCTAGGGTTCGGTTCCTTGGGCCTGATGACCTCTGTCTTGGTGTGCCCGGATGGAAAGACCATAGAAGCTGAGGCAGCCCATGGCACTGTCACCCGCCACTACCGGGAGCACCAGAAGGTGGGTGTGCCCCCCCTACCTTTCCCCCCGTTGCAGGCACTGCACTCACTTTGTGAGGCTGTGGGTGCAACTGGGCCCCTCCCTGCCTGTGCCAGGGGAGGGGGCTTGGCAGTGAGTGGAGAGTCCGTGTTCACACTCTGGGTGAGGGAGGGGCTGGGGACTGGCCTGTTTCCCTGCCCTGAGCCTGCCAGGTGTGGGGTGGGATCCAGGGTCCCTCCCGGCAGCTCTGCGGGGGCACTGCTTACTGCGGGTTGCCCAGAGCCTCCCTGGTGCTAGGTGTTGTGATGCTCTGTCCCCCTGCAGGGACGACCCACCAGCACTAACCCCATTGCCAGCATCTTTGCCTGGACGCGTGGCCTGGAGCACAGAGGCAAGCTGGACAGTAACCCGGATCTCATGACGTAAGCAATGGGGCGGAGCACCGGGGCAGGGCTGTAACTGTTTCCTGGAGACCGGAGCCTTGCCTCAGCTGGTGGGGGGCTAATGTGGCCTGTCACTGTACCAGGCCCTGGGTCGCTTGTGTGGAAGGAGCCTGGCTGGCCACCGTGTCAGGGTAACCCGGCTCCTTGGCCAGCCCGAGACCAGAGGGCCTTCGGGAGGACAGGCTGCAGGGGGGTGCAGGCTGTGACCGTGCTGTCTCCCCGCCAGGTTTGCTCAGACTCTGGAGAAGGTCTGCGTGGAGACGGTGGAGAGTGGCGCTATGACAAAGGACCTCGCAGGCTGCATCCACGGGCTCAGCAAGTGAGTGACCCCCGGGGGGGGGGGGGCGCCTGGCTCCCTGCAGGGCTGGGGCTCTGCTCACATGCTGCAGAGCTGCCCGGCTGAGGCAGGGCTGCGCCCCTTTGCCTTGTCCGGCTCCCACCCACTCTGCAGGCACCTTTAGCCCTCCAACCCCAGGGGCCCTTCAGCACCACTGGGAAGCCAGTGCTGCAGGGGGTGGGTGATACCTTTGTCCCAGCTGGCTCTGAGCACCTGCACCCGGAGCTGTTGGGCTTGTGGGGATGCTCTTGTACTGGGAATTGGGACAGGATGGGGCCCCTGTGCCCAGCGTCTCTGGGAGGAGCTGGAGGCTTGACTCTCACACAGCAGATACAATGGGGTCCCTGCTCTTGCTACCATGCGGGGCAGGTGGCTGCAGTAGCCTGTCCCCCCTCCTCCCCAGTCAGCCAGGCTGGACTCCGCAGGGGCTGTGTTGGCAGTGGGAGAGGCTGCTGGGGTAGTCCCCACTGACCCTCTGCCCCTGTCTTTCAGCGTGAAGCTGAACGAGCACTACATGAACACCACGGACTTCCTGGACACAATCAAGAACAACTTGGACAAAGCCCTGGGCAAGCAGTAGAGGCGAGGGGCTGTTCAGGGTGGGGTGGGGGGGGTGTCCGTCCGTCCGTAGCGGCACCAGAGCCAGGCGGTTTACCTCATTTTTAACAGGTAGGAGCTAATGTTGCTCTGAGCTCATGGACTGGGCCCAGGAACACTCGGATTAGTTTTTATAACATGTTTTTTAAAGTATTTCTAGGAGCGCAAGTGCCAGGGCCTTGTGGCCAGGCCTGGCCAGCGCTGCCAGTCGTGTGCCTAATTTATGTAACCTTCTCTGACCTCATGGTGCCAAGTGTAGCTAATAAACCTCTTCACCCAGCTGCCCTCCTGCTCTCTGCTGCCCAGAAAGGGTTAACAGGTCACTGGCAAGTTGCAGCTATTCCACACCCCCCCCCCCCCCCATGGTTGCCTTGCTGGCCCCTGGTGGCAAATTCCCCTCTCTGTCCGGCTGGGTTGGGCTGGGCTGCGGGGCCCTAGCGAGCTCTCACAGCAAGTTACGCCGGACTGCATTCACCTCCAGTAAGAGCCCTGCCTGCAGCCCCCTCCCCAGCCAAAGCTGCTGTTTGGACAGGTGCAGGGCCAGGCTCGCAGCCAGCCAGGGGGAGGCTGGGGCTGGCCCTGCCTGGGAAATCCCCCAGCTAAAGGCTGTTACATAGAATGATTGTTAAACAGCTCTCCCAGCGAGGGAACGCCAGTGCACCCGAGAGCTTTGCCTGAAGGAGACCAGTGACTGCTCTGCGCACACTGCTGCTGTCCTCTGCTCAGGGACAGGCATGGGCCACTGTCACCCAGGCCTCTCTGGCCTTGGCAACCTCCATCTCTGCCCCCAGGCCAGGCCTGCCTGCCCGGTCTCAGAGCAGCTCCCCTAAAAGAGACTGTGCAGAGAACTCAGCAGGGAGCGAGCGGCTGCCGCGGCAGTCAGAGAGCCTGCTCCACCTTCCCTCCTCCTGGGCTCAGCCGTGCTTCAGCGTGAACGCTGCAGGCTGGACAGGTGCTGTCTGGTAAGTGGGGACACAGGCAGCTTGCACGGGGAGAGGAGCAGTAGCTGGCTGCAGGCTTGCACCCTGGACCCTGCAAGGAATGCGGGCCAGCAATGGTAGCTAGGGGTGAATTGCTACCTCGGTTTTGGGCAGCTTTGAGTCCCTCCGCATTGTTGCGGCAGGGGGAAAAGTGACCTCTGAGCTGGAGCTGCAGTAGCTGAGCTCCCCCAGTAGGGCCTGGGCATTGCTCTGTGGGCTAGCCCCTGCCCCTCCACTGGGGCATGGGGGGGAGCTGCATGCTCACCTCCCTGCTGGGGCCTGGTCCCTCTGTGCTTGCACTGTCCTGAGCTGGCAGGAGAGGGGAAACTGGCAAAGTCTTTCCCTGTGTTCAGCCCTGGAGCCCTCAAAGGAGCGGCTGCCCTGCCTGTGGCCAGCTTGGACCATAACACTAGCTGTCAACTGCTGCCCCAAGCCCATGCAGGGGGGTAGCATGGAGGCAAGGTCTTTGCTTCTTTCCCCCGCCCCACCTGGGTTGCAAAGCCCAGCAGTGGCTGCTAGGCTGGAGAGGGCCTCCCTAAGCTGCTGTTTCCACACAGTTCCAGCCGCTGCCCTCACTCTGGGCCTTGCTGGCTCTTCCACTTAGGGCAGGGCTGGCTCCCAGGGACACACCCCCAGGGCTGGTTCCTGCACCTCTTGGGCCAGTGACTTTCAGCAGAGAGCCATTCGGGCTGGGCTGGGCTGGGCTGCAGCCTGGAGTTCCCAGTGCTTTACAAGTAACAGCCCCAGCTCCTGCCCCCAGGGTTAACCCCCTTGGCACCTGCTGCAGCACAGCCCCACGGGGCCTCTGCAGTCACCCCAGCCCCAGGCTGGCATCCCCTCCCCAAGCAGCAGACTGGGGACGTGACAGTGCCTCCCCCCGTTGGGTTCCCTAGGCCCATCTTCATGGGCAGCAGGCAAACACGCTCACTTTCCTTCAGGGAGTGACAGCACCTCTGGGCCCCGCCGGGTCCCCGTGCAGGCTGTGCTCTCCCCGGGAGCCCTGCATCCCCACCCAGCGCCTCCCGCTCACACATGAGTTACACAGCTTTACAAAGGAAGGTGGTTGGATTTATCCTTTAACCGCTCAGCGCATCTGAAAAAAATAAATTACTTTCAAAATACCCCCATTTCTCAGCTTTGTACAGGCCTGTCCTTTAACACAGCGCCCAGCCCCGAGCCTCCCCCGGGGCGATAAGAAAATATTCTCTGGGTACAGGGCCGGCTCCAGCTCAGCTTTGCAGCAGCACCTCTCCCTCCCACTCCTGGGTGATGCCAGACCAAGCGTTCCTGGCCCCAGTGTAGGCAAAGGGAGGAGAGCAAAAGAGGCGCACCCCCCCACACATATGGCTGCTTCCTGGGGTGGGGGGCGGCTGCAGAGCCGAGCAGGGGGATAAAGTGGGACTGGCTGCGGGCTGAGTCCAAGTGTCTCCGAGCCAGGATTGGGCTGCAGTCCCCACCACAGCAGACTAGGGAGGAGGTAGAATATAATTAATGCTCAGCAGGTTCTGGACCATGCCTTTCCCTACCTGGGGCTTCAAGTACGGTGGCCAGAGAGCATCTCTTCTAGTGCACCCCGGGGCTGATCCCAGGAGCCAGAGCTCCCTCCCAGTGCCGCGGCCTGAGCACTATGCTCCCACTGCACAGCGGAGACCGCAGGCAGGAATGAACACGGGGCTCTCTGCTCTTCCCCCAGGCGAGGGGCCCTGAGAGGGGATGACCCAGGTGAGAGGCAGGCCCAGTCGCACTCCAGCCTGGACGGCCTCAGGAGCCAGTGGCTCAGTATGTCACCTCTGTGGGCCGGTGGCTGAAGGCTACCACTTCCTGCAGCCCAGCTCCAGCCTGGCACGGCCAGGGCTCAGAGCCATCCCCGTTTCCTCCTTCACCATGGAGCATCAGCTTCCCTGGGCTCAGCCGAGCGCCATGGGGCAGGCCCTGCTGAGCCTGGCTTTTGGTTCTGGATGCTGCAACGGGACAGGAGCTTGTTTTCCCCATGTCACTCCCTCTCGTGGCCCTGCACCTGGCTGGGCCTGGCCCCCGTCTGTCAGCTACAACATGTTGTAATAGGCCAT
This sequence comes from Terrapene triunguis, assembly GCF_002925995.2. Lineage (NCBI taxonomy): Eukaryota > Metazoa > Chordata > Testudines > Emydidae > Terrapene > Terrapene triunguis. Next base: position 51,812,206 of record NW_020664418.1, on the reverse strand, counting down.
TTCCTTCATGGCCTGCTCCGTCAGGGCGTTCTCGTCCGGGGGGTTGCCCACCCCTGCGTAGTCATAGGCATTCTCCTCGTCATACTCCTCCATTTCCTGCTGGGCGTCCAGCTCCGTGTGCTCTGCCCCGGTCAGTTCCATCATGGGATCTAGGAACAACGTGACACGCTGGGACGGAGCAGGACAGGGCGGCCGTGCGCGATGCGGAGCGAGCACGGCCCAGCAGCACAGCCATGGGCAGGGCGTTTCTTGGAGAGCTGGCCCCAAACCCCCAGGACTGCACGGCTGGCTGGGGAGCTAGACAACCGTCTCTGATGCTCCTGGCAGGTGGGGCTCACATATTGGCGGACAGCCAGGGAGGGAGAGGCCGGCATGCCTGCCCAGAGCTGGTCTGCCAGGAAAGGGCTGCAAAGGAGGCAGCCCGTGACCCACACCTGCAAGGTCTCTTCAAGGCCCTGGAGCAGTGGCAGTGCAGTGCTGCAGCTGACAGTGGGAGATGGCTTTGCACTCTGGGGCCCAGGCTTCAGACTTGGTAACACTGTGCCCGAGTGCCAGGCAGCACTGGTGTGCTGTGTCCCAGCTGGCTCACACGCCCAGTGGGACAGGGGCTGCCCCATGGCGTGCTGCTGTCTCTGGTGCAGAGTGACTACAGCAGTAGACATGGGCCAGCACGCCAGGTACAATGCACTTCTGGGGCCATGGGGATGGTTTTTCAATTGCAGCAGTATAGCAGAATCTCGGCTTTCATTAACGGGCGTACAGCACTAGACGAGAACCCATGGCCCAGGCACAGCCCATGGAGGGAGGCTGTAGTCAGCTTGAAACAACAGCTCCTTGTTCCTGCTGGAGGCTAGAGTCTGAACACTAATACTGACCATTAAATGGCAACATCGTTAGCTATTTCACTGCAGAGCGCTTGAGCAGAACCAGCCAGCTAAAGCATCTCGCCATCCCTGGGGGAGGGAGGGCCAGAGACTGGGAATACAGAATTCCATCCCCGAACAGTCACCTCAGCCCTGGCCAAAGGGAGGGGAAGGCGGAGATGCACCCTTGATGCTACCAGAAGCCTCAACTGCCCCCAACCAGCTGCCCGAACCGCCAGCTTCCACCTGACAGCCTCGGTGCTGCAGGGACACGTGTGGGGCAGCCCACAGTAGTGTGTATCGCGCACGCACCCCCCCACACACACACACCCAATGGAGGGCTAGCGGACAGCAGGGGACCAGGAGCCGGGGTTAGTGGGGGACCTGCAGGCTCCAAAAGGCACCTGCAGAGGGAGCCGTCGTGCAGGGTTTGGCCAGATCTTCGCGGGTGCCCTGTCAATGCTGGATTCCCCCCCCGGCCAGGAGCCCCGCAGGCTGCCACACCCACCTTGGCTGTCCAGGCTGATGTCCATGACCCCGTGTTTGACCTTCATGTGCCGGCTCAGGTTGCCTTTCAGGTTGAACTTGCTGGAGCAGTAGGGGCATTTGAAGGGTTTGCTCCCTGCGTGCAGGTGCATGTGTCCCAGCAGGTTGTACATGCGGTTGAAGGACTTCCCACAAACCTGGAAACAACAGGCCACCCATTAGCCAAGCCCCATCCCTCTCGCTGCACATGGTATCACCCCCTCCTGCCCCCGCCGCCGGCTGCCTTAAGGATCTGGGCTTCCCAGCAAGCCCCGTCTTTTCCACATAGACCTGAACTAGTCTCATCCCTCCGCCCCCACCCCCCTGCCGGCACCGGGCTGGCGAGACTGGGTGTGACTTTTAGTGCTCATGAAAGTGAGGGGCTCAACACGGGCACGTGCACTTCAAACTCCCCGCCCAGCTTTGCCGACAGGCCCCAGTGCAGAGCTGCGGCCCTGCAATTCCGGAGCAGACACTGCAAGCCAGGCTGAACTGTTTGGTGCTGCGGCTCTGGGGGCACTGGTGACCTTAGCCCAGGCTGGCTAGTGCCCTGCAGAGGTAAAGCATGGGCATGTCAGCCCCAAGGAAGGGGCCATGCCCCAGAAGGATTTTGGAGGGTACCTTGCATTTGAATGGCTTCACCGGCGAGTGCACGATCATATGGGTCTTGAGGGTCTGCTTCTGCACGAAAGTCTTGAAGCAGATGTGACACTGGTACGGACGGACGCTGGTGTGTATGAGCATGTGCCGCTTCATGTTGGCCTGCAGGGTGAACTCACGCCCACACACCTCACACTTGAATTCTTTCACACCCTGAAAGGGTCACAGGAGACGTGAGCACGACGGGAGCACACTGACGAATACCACACAACTTGAAGCGAACTGTCTGAATTGGAGCGTGCCTATTTAGTGGGGACCAGCTCAAAGGACTGCAGGGAGGGGCCCCCCCTCCTAGTCCATTGAACGGCAGGCTCCCTGCATGGAGCACAAGAACGCCTCTGCCCAGCTCAGGCACGTTCAGCGGCATATCGGTCTCCCCCAGTGACCGTGAGGAGCACGGAGCAGAGACTGGGGGATCTAAGGACGTGTCTCTGCTCCTGAGATAAACTGCTGTACAGGACACAGAGCATAAGGAACAAAGGGTCAGTGCAACCAACTTGTCTGCACCTCCTTCAAAATCTTTCCTGTTTCCTCACCCGCCCCAGCCTTTCCTGCCTTCTGCAGAAACAGACACAGGGATCCCCCAAAGCTCAGCCGTCTTCCCTGTGAGCTGAGCCCAGGCGCGCCTGCGTGGGGAATCTTTCTGCCCACGCCCCCCTTTACTCCTGGCTTCCCCTCAGCAGAGCAGGAAGTGCCTCTGGGTGCATTCGGCACCTCCTTTGGCAGGAGAGTAAGAACCATTCCCTTCGGGCCTGGGCTGCAGGTACCCCAGCTGGCTGGAAGCTCCTGGTCCATTCCAGTGGACAGGGCATGGCCGGGGCAAAACGCAGACTGCTACGCCCTGCCTGAGCCCCATGGGCAGACCCGGCCACCCTCTGGGGAAGGGGCGCTGTGAATGAGAGGGCAGACTGGTCTCTAAGCCCAAGACCAGGGGTGTTGCATTCTGCTTTGCACACGGGCTGAGCTGGGAGAATTGCTCCCCTGAGAGGCAGGAAACACTCCAGTCTCAGGCCAAGGTCAGAGTGACAGAGTGGCCGGCCAGCCCCACAGCACCCATATTGCACTGTCCCCGCCCCACAAGCAGGGAAGGCAGATCCCAGAGCCGCCCCCCTCCGCCCCCCCCAGAAGGGAAAGGAGGTCACACAGGCCCCTGGAAACTCAGATGTCCTTTTGTCCTACCAACAAATGAGTCATCAATGCAAACCAACAGCCAGCTCGAAGGGACAGATCCCTGCTTAATCCTGACCCCCAGTGGGGACAGTCAAAGCTCTAAGAACTGAAATCCTCCCCTCCCCCAGTCCCACCCCCTGCTCTCTGGGGCAGGGAAAGCCCTCGGGCTCAGCGGCTGCTCGCACCTTGTGCGTGAGCGAGTGCTGCTTGAGGTGGTGGATCTGGCTGAATTCCATGCCGCACTCGGTGCAGACGAAGGGCCGGACGTTCTGGTGCTTCAGCATGTGGTTCTGCAGCTGGCTGCGGTAGTGGAAGGACTTGCTGCACTCCAGGCACTGGTAGAGCGTGGGCCCCTGGTGCGTGGAGAGGTGGCGCTTGAGCTGCGTCAGCGTGGAGAAGTCCAGCCCACACTCCACGCACACGTGGCAGCGCCCGTTCTCATGCTTCACCTCGTGGGCCTTCAGCTCGCTGGGGTAGGCGAAGCCCCGCCCGCAGAAGTGGCAGCTGTACGGCTTGATGTCGCTGTGCAGCAGCATGTGCCGCTTCAGGTGGCTGGTCTGCGTGAAGGCTTTGCTGCACACGTCGCACTTGTGCGGCCGCGTGCCCTGGTGCGTCAGGAGGTGCGTCTGCAGGTGGCTGGGCTGCTTGAAGAGCTTGCTGCAGTGCGGGCAGGAGTGGGGCTTGATGCCGTTATGGCCCAGGATGTGCGTCACCAGGTTGTACTTGGAGGTGTAGGATTTCTCGCACATGCGGCACTGCCAGCGCTTCTGGCGGTCCCCCGCCTCCACCAGGTAGGAGTCGTCGATCTGCACGTTGATGTCCAGCCGGTCCAGCTGGGCCTTTTTATTGCGCTCCGTGTTAACTCCAGCTGCGTCTGCGTCAAAATCCGCTGGCTCCTGCCACGCAAAGCCCTGCTCGCTCTTCCCCTGCTCTGGCGACTCTGGCATGGGCGCCTCCAGAGACGCAGCGTTCGCCTCGAAGCTGCACTCGCTTCCGAGGGCCTCTGGCCCGGTGCTTGCCGGAGCCCCGCCCACGCTGGCCTCAGCGTAACCAACCTGGACGGGGTCATAACTCCCCAGGCCCACGTCCTGCCGCACGTGTCTGCGCAGATGCCGCAAGCGCCGGGGCTTCCTGCCAAAAGCACTCAGGTCAATCATCTTCATGGCACTGCTCTGCACGGTCTTCTCACAGCCCGACTCCTCGAGGCTGGGCGGGTGGCTGCTCGGCGTCTCCTCCTTGCTGTCGCCAGGGACGGACACTTCATACGCCACCTCCTCCTCCGCACCCGCAGGGTTTTCATACTTGACCTTGGGCACCAGCCTCACTGGGGGCCGCTTCCTCCTCCGGGTATGTTTTTCAAATGGAGTCTCTGCCTCCAGCCCCTCCTCCTCCGGCGCCTCGGCTGGGACGCAGCCGTCCTTCTGCAGCCTGTAAGCGCCTTCCGGATCCTCTGGTTCTACCGTGGCCGTGTCTGCAAGTTCATTTCCTAGCCCGGGAAAGAAGCCTCCAGGGCTGATGGTTGCGCCGAAGAACTCGTTCTCGGACACCAAGCCCAAGACAGCGGCCTGGGCCAGGGACAGCACCACCACCGCATCCGTTTGAGTTCCAGAGTCGGTGAAGCGTTCCATCTCACCCCACGGCTAGGCGGTCATGGCTGCAGGAACAGAGAGAAGGGCTCGTTAGCCTTTGTAAGAGCTGCATCCCACCCCACCAGCCCAGGCAGGGAAGCTGGTCTGCGGTCGTTGGGGGTGGCAGCACAGAGGTGCTGGCTAGCAGCCACGCCCTGATCACTGCTCTGGGACAGCAGCTTCGCTAACGCGCGGAGACCAACGTTCTCAAGAGTGACCACCGATTCTGGGTGCCCAACTTGGAACACCTGGGCCGGATTTTCAGAGGTGCTGAGCGCTCCACTCCAGGTGCTGTGGCGCTGAGCCCCTCGGAAAAATCAAAGCCCGCGCTAAGATGTAGGCCCAAGAGGGAGCAGTCCCTGGGACAAGCTGAGTCCTTTGGGTCTCTCTCGAACCCCAGCGCGACCTTTCATTAATGGTCTGTGCCAGCTCAGCCTGATGGAGCTGTCGGAGTGCTGGGTTTCCAGTGCGGGGGTGGGGGAGGAATATGAACCAAGCCATCATCTGAGATGCAGTAAAACCTCAGCTTCCCCAAAGCCCCGTAACACCTCATTCTGAAAGGGGACCCCAGGGCAGGTTTCAAGGAAGGGTCAAGAAAGCTAAACGTATGAACGGCTTGTGAGCTGCCTTAAGTTCCTTTCTCCCGCAAGGCAGGGCGAGGGGAACACGACACTGCAAGGGCCGGGGAGCCCCGGTGCACCTGGTGTTCCAGACGGACGAGGCCCAAGCAGAACGTACTAGGGGGATTTTCTGTTTAGGTTCCCCTGCACGTTCCTCCCGCGGGGGCCGAGGGGCTGGTGCAGAAGGGCAGATTCCCAGGCAGGACTCTCCGTCCAGGAGCCAGGCCGCCCAGGTTGCTGCTGCCTCTCTTGCTCGGTGGCAGACGATGTCTCTACTCTCTCTAGCTTCTCAGCCCGTTTCCTTGGAGCCCTCTCCACCCCCAGGCTGGGGGCCTCCCCTTTCCCTTTGGCCTCATGAACTGCCTCTCTCCCTTGGGCCAGAGTGTCCCCAGCAAGGAGTGGGCCTGGTTTTAAGGGAAGTTCACTGGTTTATATTTTCTCTGGTTTCCTTCCCCTCGGCTGCACGTCCAGGGCCTGTGCTGGCTGCAGATTGATAACTACTGAACAGAAGACAAAGAGGGTCATAGAGCTAATTACAATAACCAGAAGTGCTTCTGAAATTAGTAAAATAAAGACAGGGTACTTCTAAGGGTACGAGTGGCTGAGATACAGCAAGACAGCACCTAGTGGGTCACAGTCACCACACTCACATGGCCCCTGTACTATACTAAAGTGTCTGATCTCTCCCCAAGTATGCTCCCAATGCCCCTGCAGGCAGGGCAGGGCTGTGGGCCACATCGGACAGAGGGGACCTCTGAGGCCCAGAGACATCCTGTGTGAGCTTAGGCAGGTCAGTCTATCTGTGACAAGGCCTGGCACTGAACCCAGATCTTCTGAGCCCTTGTCCCATGCCCTGACCTCCAGCCTTCCTGGTAAAACTAACCCAGGGGCTCTCTGACGAACCTGGGAACATTGGGCAGGTTCTAGAGGACTGGGGGAAAAGTGGATGTGCCAATATTCCAAAGAAGGTAAAATGGCTGCTGTGGATAACGGCAGGCCACCAGCCGGGGGTCAGTTCTGAGCACACTCATGGAAAGGCTGATACAGAGGGGGGGCAGTCAAAGAGTTACATGATGGCAGCAGAATTCATGCCTGTCACTGGGGTTTTTATTGGAAAATAGGGTCTCGTCAAACTCTCATTTTTGAGGAGATTACAGTTTGGGTCAGAGGTGCCTATGGCACGCGGGCTCTGCATTTTAATTTAATTTTAAATGAAGCTTCTTAAACATTTAAAAAACCTTATTTACTTTACATACAACAATGGTTTAGTTATATATTATAGACAGATAGAAAGAGACCTTCTAAAAACGTTCAAATGTATGACTGGCACGCGAAACCTTAAATTAGAGTGAATAAATGAAGACTCGGCACCCCACTGCTGAAAGGTCGCCGACGCCTGGTTTGGGTGATAAAAGTGACGCTGCTGACAACATACGTTGGCTTGGTCCCCGTCCCCCCCCCGACAAAAAAATAGAAACAAAAATTTAAATATTGAGGTTTCTAGTGGGGCCCTGTGAGGATCCGCTCCCAGCTCAGCACTAGTCTGTCTCTTTATCCGAGAGACGGAAGAAGTTATACAGTAACTGCTTGTCCAATCGGCAGATGACAAAAAAATGAGTGAGTGGTAAATAATGACAGGGACAGGCCAGTTATACAGCTGACTGGATTGCTTGGTAAATGGGGCTCATTTGAGCAACCTGTGTTTTAACACAGCCATACATCTCGGCCCAAAGACCAGAGGTCACGCTCGCAAGACAGGAGGCAGTACCCTGGAATGCAGGACACTGAAGGCGTAACGGGAGCTAACCAAGTGAACACGAGCTCTCAGTGCAATGCTGCAGCTAAGAGAGCAAACCCGGTACTTGGATGCTTGAATATGCAGAGGAATATTAAGGAAGAGCCGGACAGTGGTGTTGACCTCTGCCTGCAACGTTAGTGAGCCCATCACTAGATACAGGCTCCAGTTCCGGCGTTCATGCTTGGAGAGGGCTCAGAAGAGAGCGACTGAGAATGATCGGAGGACTGGAAACCTGCCATACAGCGAGTGAAGAAACTCAGTCTAGCGTAGCCCAGAGAAGGCGAAGAGGTGACTTGCTCAGGATCTTTACAGGCCTGCGTAGGAAGGAGATTTCTGAGAGCAGAGGGCTCTTTCATCGAGCCGGAAAAGGCAGAACAAGGTCCCATGGCTGGGAGCTGAAACTAGACAAACTCAGACTAGGAATAAGGTGCTGCTTTTTAAACCAGGGAGAGGAATTAGCCCTGGAGGCACTTCCCTAAGGAGCTGGTGGATTCTCCAGCACAAAGGCTTTCAATCCAGATTGATGCCTTTCTAAAACGGCGCTCTAGCTCAGCCAGGAGCGATGGGCTAGGGCAGAAAGAACGGGGGAGATTCTGGGTGCGGTGCTATGCGAAATCACACTAGAGGAGTCGCTTTACGAAGAGCCCCAGGGGACTCAGCGGCATTCTGCAAGGACGGTCCCAAGTCTGCTAGAGATATAGCCCAGTCTCAAGTTTGCCTTGCTAGAGGCCACAGCCCTGAATGGGACACTGCTTAAGGCCCGATCCTGTTCCCACTGCAGCCGAGGAGCAGAAGCAGGTGCTTTGCTTTTCCTGCTGACACTGCTGTTGGTTGTGCTGTTGCGTGAGCACTAGAGAGAAGAGACGCGTAGAGCCCAGCTCCACAGGCAGGGAGGAGGAAGGATTCGGAGCAGGAGAGAGGCGCTCGCAATGGGACCAACCCACTCAGGATGGGATTTTCGCTTTTTAGCTTCACGTGCATCCATCTTCTTTCATTGCCCCCCCCGTCCCCATCCTCCACCCCAGACGTATGTGTCCCTCTTCTCTCCCCAAAGCTTAACTAAAAATCACTACTCAGGAATTCAGCTGCCTTCAAACCAATAGAGAAGGTTCAACATACAGTTTAAATCCAGGGGGACAGACCAGCTGCCTGTGTGCTCGGAGTGCCATGGTCCCAGAGCTCTCTCTAAACTAGCTTCCGAGTCCAACATGCAGCACCTCTCCTCCCTACGTCGGGTCCAGGGCCAGCGCAGGGCTGCCTGCGCACGTATGCTCAGAACCCAGACACAGCTTTCACGAACCCAGGACCCAAAGTCTGCCATCGGAGACGTACGTGCTCTGCTGGTCTCCAGAGCGGCTGTGAGGCTGGGACATTTGGACCAAGGCGGATGAATTTCACCAGAAGCGGCAAAGAGTTTTCAGGGAGTTTGCCAGCACCCTTGCCTTGCTTACATACACTTCATCATCCAAACAGGGACGGGAACCGTCTTCGAGCAGTCCCCCATACACCGCACTTACAGCTGAAAAGACTGAAGCAGGCTGCCAGCTAGTAATTTCATGACTGCCATGTGCAAGCCCAGGCACCTGGGATCGTGAAATACAGAGACTCTGCTGCAGAGGAAAGATGTGGGGCAGATTAGACACCTTTGGGGGTGGTTTGCTTTGCATTCAGATCCACAAATCTCGGTTAGCATTCTGCAGCAGCATTCCTTAGGGATTCAGGCTGCAGGGGACAGTGGCTGAGAAGTAGTTAAAGAGGGAGAAGGCCAAACAAAGCAAGGCAGAAAAGCGTCAGATGGGGAGAGGAGGAGACAGCCAGAGACAGAAAAGAGACAGCCAGCAAGAGAGGCCAACCTTCAGGTAGGCTGGGAAACAGACCTGTCAGACATTCAATCAACTCTCTTCAGCTCAACCCCAACCCAGCCCAATACATAAAACAGGACTAGTACAAGCACCCCCTACACCTTCCTCATCTGAGGCTGGAGCAAACGGTTCCCTGCCCTACAGCATGCCTGGTTCTTCGAGACGTGTCACTCACATGTGCCCCAGGTTTCTGAGACCAGAATCTTCTTGCGTAGCACTGTCCATTGGGTCTCTGCCTGCGCCCCAGGTCCCTCCAGCACCCCATAACTGAAGGTTAAGGGGCCAAGTGGCTGCAACTGCTCCCCAGTTTCTTTGCTAAACGGGACCCAGATTGGCAAGGCCTCTGCAGTAGTGGGGAAGGAGGGTGGGTCATGGAACACACGTAGACAACACGTCTCAACCGGTTACCACAGGGTAAGTAACTGGTCTTTGAGCAATTGTCCACACATATCCCACCTCTGGCGACTCACGTGCAGGGACCCATGTCCTGCAGGGGGTGCTCGGCATCTGCTGGACTAATGACGGTGGGGCAGTGCTGCCAAAGCGGTTGTCAGATTTGGAGCCCCGCCCAAGGAAGATGGGGCCTGGCATGCGGGAAGCCACGAATAAGCCTCTTGAGGATCCTGGCAATGGTTAGGTGGCAGGAGACTGCGTCCTTCCCCCAGAGGGGGGTGAGCAGAGTCCGGAGCACTCTGAGCTAACAGAGGCCCACCTCCCTTCAGGCAAGCAGGTAGTTGAGGATGGCAGTGAGTGGGGCTTCAGAAAAGGGAGAAGGACCATTTCTCTACAGCTCAGCTAGAGAACCTCTTCCACTGCGCGCAGCAAAGGTGAGCTTACTGGAGTCCTTCCAGCTTGAGCTGGGAACAGGGTCTGGGTGCAAGGCCAGGCCTTTTGCCTCGCACTGCAAGAGTCTGCCTGACGGGGGGCCATAGGGACTGGTTCACGAGGTCAAAGTACCAAAACTGCCTGGGCCAAGCTGGGGCTGCCACAGTCACCAGAGCTGGGTCTGGTTTGATCTTCCTGAGGAGTCTCAATACCAAGGGAACAGCCGGGCAGGCGTACATGCACCTCAGGCCCGTGGAACGAGAGAGGGGTCCGACGGAGAGCAGGACCGACTGCCCTGACAGAGCAGAACCTGTGCCACTCCTCGGTCAGGTGGGATGTGCCGCAGGGTTACAGTGGGGTGTCGTGGAGAACGGATCCTAGCGTGACCTGATGGTGCTGGCTGAGGTGGTTTGCTAGGGTGTTCTGCAGATTGAGGAAGTGAAGAGCTACTCCAGAGACTTGGCGATTGCTGCACCAGTGCCTGTGGGGTCGCCTCCTGACACAGTGGTGGCACGCGAGCCCCCTGTGCGTGTTGCTATAGCGCATCACGGTGTTGGCAGGGAGTTCTTGTCCTGTGGCACACTGAAGACCTGGCAGAATGCCTACACATGCCAGCCGAAGGGCCCTCAGTCCTGGAACGCTCCTGTGGGGTTTGCTCCTTGCCTTCTAAGGTGTCCAGCCATGACCGCCCGGCACTCGGCGAACACCCTGGGGTCATGGAGAGGCCGAGGGAGAGCACTCTGTATTGGCAGAGAGACTTTCCCACGAGGAATCTGAGGGGTGCATCACCATATGGAAGTACGCACCCTGTAAGTCGAGAGCTTGGATCCAGTCTAGGAATTATGGATGCCGGTCTCACCTTCCTGAACCCAAATCGACAAACTTGTTGAATTGAAGATGCAGGATGGGGTGCCCCTCACCCTTCTTCTTTTGAACCAGGAAACTGTGAGAGTAGAACCCCCAGCCCGGGAACTTTACAGGCACGTCTTCTGCTGCTGCAAGTTGCAGTAGGGAGTCCACTTCCTTCCTGAACAGGGTCTCATAAGAGGAGTCCCCAAGGGGAAAGGGAGGCACTGGAACTCGGTAAAGTAACCCTTCTCTAGGATCTCCAGGACCCATTGAGTTGTCACCTATCACCCCACAGTGGAATTCATACAGGGCATCAACGAATTACTACCCACACTCAATGGGGACCCCACTCAAAGAAATCTTTCCTGAACCCCCTCTTCTGGCCTTCAAACAACTCTCCAAGCTCATCAGCAGAAGCCAGCTCCCCATAGACCAGGACCCACCAACTCAAAGCAGCACCAGACCCTGCCAGAACAACAGATGCAAAACCTGCAGACACAGCTGCACTGCTATGATGATCAGCATCCCCCACGACACCTTTCAAGTTCCCTGGTCCTACACATGCCCATCACAACATGGGGTGTATCCCATCCAGGGCACTAAATGCCCCAGAACAACTGTGTGGGTGAAATCAGACAACACAACGCTCTCCAATGAGCTCACACTGAAAAATGATACAAGACAAATTCCCTGTCAGCTGTGGGTGAGCACTTTTCACAAAGCGATCACTGTCTCACCTGTCTGTCCTCACTCGCAACGGAAACCTGCACAAACACCTGGCAAAATATGAGCCAGGGAGCTTAAATTCATAACTTCGCTAGACACTAAAAATCATGGACTGAATAGAGACACTGGATTTATGGCTTATTACAACAATCTGTAACCCAATTAACCACCACCACCACCCCCCGTGATTGGAGGGGTGTTAACAGGCCACTTCACCTTGAAATGTGTTAACTACTTATGCTAAACAATCTGTTCCTCCTTGTATTTAGCTGTGAGGCGGAGTACCTTTCCCAGACCCGAGGAAGCGTTTCTCTCTCACCAACAGGAGTTGGTCCAACCACAGATATTACCTCTCCCCTGGTCTCTCTAGTTTCATGCAGCTGCCCTAGGAGACGTTGCTGCAGGTGTGTGGAGGGGCATCTCCCCCGAGGTGGGACAGCACAACGGCACCCTGGCGTTCGCTGCACCTGTTACAATTAGCATGTGCTTCTAAGCATGTAGCCAACCTGTCCGAAGTATTAGGCATGTTCTAAGCCAGGAGACGGTGCCCAACAGAAGGGGGCGCTGTTCCACCAGCTAGACCCGGGGACACGACTTCAAGCAAACCCCCAGTGCAGTGCGGTCCCAAAGCCGTGCAGAAGGAAGGATGTGATCATCCCCTCCAAGCACTAGCGAGTCACAGGACCCATTCGGAGCCATACCAGCATTGGCAAGAAGATAAAGGAAAGGTGCAGGGAATGGGGTGCATGTGGGGGGGCTCCCACTGGGTACAAATCAGGAGAGGGGCTTTGTTTAAGCCGGGGAGAGGTTCCAGCCAAACTGAGCTAGACTCAAGAGAGTGGCTGGGAGCTACAGAGGCAGGTCCAAGGTCTGTCCCAGCCCAGGGCAGGAAGCCCCAGAGGAGCGCAGGCCAGCATGGCTCTGGTGTACAGCAGCAGTGCAGACCCCACTTCCTTCTAACACTTTCAGCTCACACAATGTGAGCCACTCACTTGTTCCTTAGAACCAGGCAGGCTGAGTCAAACATCACTCCAGTGCTGAGACAGCTTCGTTAGCATTTGGGGAAGCGACTGACCCATTACTAAGTTCTGCTGCTCTGACCCAGAGAGCCTAGTCGGCCTGTGCCCTGATTGACAGACAAGATCTTCTCTCTTCGCAGTGCACCACAGCAAGCTGTTTGCACGGTGCACATCTGGAAGGAGCAGCCTTTTGATGCCCCCTGGCACGTGCACATCTGTAGCTCAGGGTCCCTGCAAAAGGTTAAATAGAGCATCAAACATACCTGGTCAGTCTCTAGACTAAGTCTGGCTACTGCTCTCTCCAAAGGACAGCTGGGCACTGCTACACATCAGCCAGAATTCCTCCAGCGCGCCTGGTCCTCTAGTATGTGTGAGAGGAAAGAAGGAAATGCAGAGCTGGCGAGCCAGAGGACACACAGCAAGCCCAGAGCAAGGATTCACCAAGCCTCCTTTACTCTACCACCAAAGGCAATATGTGAACAGAGCAATGTCAGCCTTGCCTCAGGTTCAGTGTTTGGTGAGGAGGGAACGTCTTACACAGATGTAGCTGCCTGGGAAGAATTGAAAGTCTTACCCTGGGGTGGGGGAGGGTGGCCAGTGCAGAGAAAAGAGCCAGACAAAACCAGAGAGAGAGAGAAAGAAAGAAGAGACAGAGAGAAGGAGGGGCAGGGAGAGAGTGGAGGCAGAGAAACAAAGAGAGGAGAGGGGGGATGGGAGAGAGAAAGAGAGAGAGAGAAAGGGGGATGGGGAGCGATGGAAGGAGGAAGGAGAGAGATGGGGGCGGGGGAAGGCAGACAGTGAGGAGAGAAGGAAGGAGAAGCAAGCAGCTGGAAAGCAGGGACTGTGGTGTATGCAGTACGTTACCGTCCCCCTAGGCTTCCTGGCCAGGGTCTGCTCTGACTGGCCCGGGGTAAATCCAGAGTAACTCCTCCAAAGTGAAGGAAGTTCCTGCAGACCCACAATGCAAAATCTGGCCTCTAGGCTCCCGGGAGTGAAGGATACCCGTTCTCTGACCCACCAGTGCCCACTGACAGCGCTGGTCAGAGGACTCCAGACTAGGTCACATCAGCAATATCCCGCCAGCTGGACAGAGCAAAATGTCCCCAACGTCTCCGGACAGAAGGCTCGGACACTGCAGCTACCGCGGGGTCACAGCCCTTGGGCCTGACACAAGGGTGATGCTACCGGCTCTAGATCTCAGGGCATCAGAGTGCTGCTGGCTCCCAGCGACAGCACGACCTGGGACCTACAGCACCTGGGCCAGTTCAGCTGCTGCTCCAGAGACAGCCAGGCAGCGTGTGCGGAGAGCACAGAGCATCGGGGAATGGGGCACCTGAGCAATGCAGGCACAGGGAAAGTGAACTGGAGATTGCCAGAGACCCACCTTTCCATCCCCACACTTTCTTCACCAGCTGTGCAACCCACCACCCAGCTGACCACTTAGGCAACTGAACCTCTTGGTTCATGTTACTTGTGGACCCCCAAGGAAACCCTCTAGCTCCCCATATCGCAGCCAATTGCCCTGCCCTTCAAGGAGGGCCAGACACGCTTGGAAGCCACCAGTCCTGCTCTCTACTCAGACAAAGGAATCAAAGAAAGCAAGACACCCGCTTCCACGAGAGTGCGTGTCCCCCCTGCAGCACCGACTGACACTTGCCAGGCTAGGGAGGAACCAAACACAGGTCCCCAGCACAATGGCATCACCTTTTAGACCACCTAGCTACTTCAGGACTGATCTCTGTATTGTAGATACTTCTCCATCTTCTCCTGTCCGGGTGGCGTTTCCAAAGCCATGATCCTTAAAGTTTGGAAACTACTGAATATCAATCAGATTATCATTGCCACATGTGCTGTTTCCTTGGTCCTCGCTCAGCTTGGCGTTTCACTCAGCGGATTACACCCTTACGCCCCACAGACACATCGGCCATCAAGCAAAAACCACCATCACCACCACCACCACCCATACCTCCTGACATTATTGCTAGGAGCCGACAGAATCCAGCCCCCCCCCCCCATTAATCTGTTTGTCAATCATCGCAGAACTCCCTCCCAGCATGCACCACGGGAGGCAGGGTCTCCAGACATCTGTGCCAGAAGCTGAGTGCAGAGAGAGGGATTGCAATGACAAGAAGTGCAAAACCAAGGCATTTCCTGGGAGGAAAAGAATCTAGAGAACTGGCCTGAAGAAGCTAGTCTATACAATTCTCAAGGAAAGTGATGGAGCTAAAAGCAGGCACTAGGTTCCCCTTTGCAGGGCCTGAGACTAGCAGGGGTGGGGAGCCAGAGTTCTCTTCCCCAGGCTTTGCAAGGAGGAATTTGAAATGATTTTGAGAGGGGAAACCAATTCCCTGTGATAATCTGGCCTTATTGTCTGGAGAACAATTGAAATCCTGATCCGAGGCGTAGCGGACCAACCCGCCTCGCCCTTACAGGCTCGTCCCTGGCCTTGGCCAGGATCACACGAACAGAGGACTCCGGCCCTTTCCAATGCACACAAGGGAGAGATTCCTGCCAATCTGGTAACAATCACGGACACGCTTTTCCCAGCAGCAGCTTTAAACTGACTCCAGCCATTACACCCTATTCAGGTTCCCATTGCTCCTGGTGCCACCGGGCGAATGCTAGCGTGCGAATGCTAGCGTGCATAGGAAGGGTTATGCAAAGCGACACAGTCAGAACTGGGACAGTCCTAGAGAATAGAGGGCAGGGGACAATCCTGCACCATTCTCCAGGGCTGGGGGAAGAAGGAGTGAGTATGAACTAGAGGGGACCCAGCAGGTTCTCTCTCTCCAGTTCTATGGGAGCGATCCTTTCCCTCTGTGGCTGCAGGGGCGCAGAGGCAGAGGCACTGGGACAGCCCAAAGACAGGAGGAGGAAAGCGAATGACACACTCACCCGTGCTTCTGAGAACAGGACTACTGACTAACAAAACCCTTCAGCGCAGAACAATTCGGGATTCCTACCTCCTGACACTGTCAGGACATGGCTCCCCAGGACATGCAGAACTGACCCAAAAACCTTGTTTGTGGGCGCACAATTCAGTCCTTTGGACTTTTCTATGACACCCGTCCAAGCCCTCACCCGCAAGGTGACAGGTGAGGGAGCAGAGCAAGACAACTACAGTGTTAGCCACTCAAACAAAGAAAGCAACCTGCAGAGAGGTTTTCTACACACACTTCACAGGGGGAGAAATGAGGAATCAGACAAACGTTGTTTCACTTCCTCACTTTTAAGTTTCCTTTTTGTGCAACTTTCTCGATTCTGCCCCAGATGGAAGCCTGGGAATGGCTCTTTTCAGCAGATTGACCGTTTGGATATCTCCCCCTCAGCTTATGTGGTGGCAAAGTGCTGGGTCAGGACAGCAGCCTTTCAGCTGCAGAGATCGGACTTCAAACCTTCCTTAGCGCCACCAAGTACAAATGCGGTTAGTGCTACAATCACAGCACAAAGCCGCTAAAACAAGCCTACTCAGACACGGCCCCCAGTTGAAGCGGTGGAGATGTCAGGCCAGGCTCCAGGAGCACTGCCAGAGCTCAGCACTGAACTGCACGAATGCTGGTCAGAACAGAGGAGCGGCCGCAGGGACTCTGCTCCGCACGGCGTCTTGCCCAGCGCTTGCACGCACTAAGCCAAGCTCTAGCCAGTCGGGTCAGTCTGTCTAACGAGTCCTAAAGGGGATCTCTACTTAGAAAGCTCCAAATTGAGTTCTTGATGTTCTTCTCCCCCCGGCACCTTTCCCAACCCCCTTCCATTCAGGGCCTGAATCTCAGCTTCATCGGTTCCTGGTCGCTCTAGCCCACACATCCAGGCTGTGCCCGGGCCATGGTGCTTCTTCAGGTCGCACTCTCCAAGACCTGGCCTTTCCTTGCCATCCACACAAATGAAACTCTTGTCTAGGCCCCCCCCCCCCGCCATCAGCTTACATCCCGACTACACCAACCTTCTCCTCTGGCCTTGACACAGGGCTCTAGTTCCCCTTCGCACCCGTTCAGAATCATCTTCCTGCCGTGTTGCTGCAGGCATGTTGCACCCCCATCCCCACCACTCTCTGGTTCCCCCAGTCCCCTCTCCCCCTCCCCCCAGCTTACCCCTCCTTCTCCCAATCACTGGTACAGCACAGGCATGAAATTTGCTCCAATACTAACCTTTGTGGCACTGCAGCTCCCTCCCTCCCGTCCCCTCTGCCTAGGCTATGGATCCCCGTCTGCTTTTCATCAGTTCAGATACAGAAGTTCTTCCTATAGGCCACACTTATGGATCCTTGTATGGATCTTTTATGGTGCTACACCAAAAACTTTCACGTTCACATGCTTCCCCGGTCTTCCTGGTCATCAGCCACTTACTTACCGAGACGCTTCCCCATTCCACTCTCGGTAACGTTTCTTGTATCGTCTTCCCTTCAGCTGAAGCTACACTTACATGTCTGGAAGGCGCCTGCATCTTCTCTAGAATCCATGAGTGTGCATTTCACTGTCCTCTCATCAGGATCTTCTTGGTTTCCAAAGTTTCTGAATGTACTGGCTGAAGGCACTCTGTTTCTTTGTCTCTTCCTTCGCAATCCTGGCGTGGACGCCATTGGGGCCTGCAGAGGTTCTCATTTCCTGTTCTCATGTGGCTATTTGCTGGGGTCTTTCTTCTCCCTCTTCTGGGAAATAGCCTGTGCCTGGAGTTGACATCTCTTCCCTGCTCTTCTTTGTAAAGACTGCTAAAAATTAAAGGTTTCCTCAATCAATGTGCCTCTTGTGTTTAAAATGCCCCTTCTCAGCCATCTCCTTAAATATCTCCTTTCTGATCTCCTGTTCACTACACATTTGCATTGTTTCTTATGTAGGTTTTATTTGTTGCCATTTTATTTTTAATCACTCAGTTTACCAGTTCTCACCTGTACCTGCAATCTGATGTCTCCGTTTCTTTCCCACCCTTTTTTTTTTTTTTAAAATACACACACACTGGTCTCTTTATAACCTCAGGTGTATTCCTTGCTAGATGCCAGCACACACATTCTGTGCTGGAGAGAGATTCTGGATACTTCCCCATTCCCCCCCCCCCCCCCATTGTTCTAACTGACTGTTTCACCTAGCCCTTCCTCTCAGCTGAAATCCTCCTGTCCCACCCCGCTTGCAGTCCCAGGTGGCTGCTCTGCCAGCCCCAGGTTGGCAGTTAAATCACTTGGGTTCCAGAACAGCCTTAGTCAACCCAATGAAAGTTTGGAGCCAACAGTCCTACGAAAGTCCATCGCGCGCTTTAGGTCCCCGGGTGTTTCAGAAGTGCTGAGCTCCCACCATTACAGCTGAAGTCAATGGCAGCACCTATGGAAAAGAGCCCTTGAGGATCTCAAGGTGAACACCCCAAAAATGAAGACATCAAAGTGAGTGGCTGCTTTTAGAAAAATTTGACCCATCTCGGTCTGTGGTAAGGAGAGGTTTGGCCTGAACCTTACGCCATTTGATCCGTGGGATTGGGTAAGGGCAGGATATGTGGAATAAATTCTTCCTTACCAAGTTTATAAATCAAGGCTCATCTGCCCGATTGCATCATCTAGTGCTCCTACTCTTGGTTGGTCTCTCAACGTTACTCAACAGGTCCTTGTTTTCCTCTAGCCCCTATTTCCTTAAACAGATTCCCACTCGATATACCAGCCTGTGAGAGTCCACAGGGTTGAGCTGCTGTCTCCTTTACGCTCTGCATTGGCCAGGACACTTTTGGGAGTACAATTAAGTTACACATGTGCTGAAGTACTTTGGTAAATTGAGGCCAGAATGAATGCTTTGCCTAGGATGTCTATCTGGTTTCAGAATCTTCCTATAAATCACCCCAAACAGAACTCTAGCAGGATACCGAGACAGTTGGGATGTAGATGGAACAAAAAAGATGGGGCGAGTGTGGCTACTTAACTCAGACCTACGAAGCAGCGTGGACAAGCTGTTCCAAACATTATACAGGCCTGTCAAGCCAACGGGGCGCTCTAACCCAGCCTAACGCGGGGGCTGGTCCTCACCAGACACACTGCATCGGCAGCGTATCTGGTTGAGACGCGCTCTGTTGAGGGGAGAGCACTCCCTCGTCGCCGGATTACTCCACCACCACCAGAGGCGAAAGCGATGTCGGCGGGAGAGCGTCTCCCACCGACTGCGCAATGCAGACACCGCTTTGAGTCGACCTCACTTATGTCACTCAGGAGGGGTGGGTTTTTTCACACCCTGAGTGACATAGTTACATCGATTTTAGCAGTAGGGGAGACAAGTCCTGGGTCTTCACTGAGCAAGAAAGTGGTGATAAACTGCTGTACTTGCATTTACTGCGAGACGCCTTCCAGAAACTTGTATCCACCCTCTGGCAAAAGCTCTTCTCTGCCTTCGGGACAGAACTAGAGATAATCCTTTTCCATGACCAGTGATACCTACCGATTGTAAATAAACCAGACTGTGACCTACACTAGGAGCTGGTGTTTTAAAGAATGGAAGAGGAAGGGAATTTGTATAACTGGCCAGCTGCTTAGCAAATTTTTTTTTTCTTTTTAAAGAAATCAGAACCTAATTTAATTGGTCTCCCATGGCACCAGTGTCTTCAAATTAGGCATTATGTATTTCACCTTTTTAGGTAACTGTTTTGCAGAGAACATTAACCGTAATAAAATCAATTGCTTCTGGAGGATAAGGAAACAACAAAACTAACTTCAGCCTTTGGCAAATTTCCTAACAAGGGAATAGCGGGATGACATTATGATAAAAGGATCTGGAAGGCGAGTTACCAACCACAACTGCAGTATGATGGAGACACCAGATACTGTTTCAGTGACACCTTACACAGCAAGATTAAAAATATACACAGGTTGGGTAGGGATAGATGTTGGGGAAAGAGGTGATTTTATGTCCACATGGTGGTCACGCTCAGCTAGTAAATACTGTGATGCAACCAGACCATGATACACTGTTGGATGTTTACTACTGAATGATCTTTTGGCAATCTGGTGGGGATTCCAAGCAGAAATGGTTACATTCCAAAGAGCTAATAGCTTGTCTTTTCATAGTCACTAGACTATTAGTAACCTCACACTGCAAAAGAAACACACTTATCCAAAACTAGAGGAATGGTTCCCAAAAATACAGGAGCTAGTTTTTCTGTAACATTGAGTATGTATACAGAAAATGGACAAACAGATACTTGGTTAGCTTCCTCCCCAACACAACACACTTGTGTAGCCTTTTTTGCAAGTATGACAGGTTTTTTAATGTTAATAAGTTTACTCATTAACAGACCAAAGCAAGCCTACTGAAGACATAATTGTCAAGGTGTTTTTTTTTTTTTTTTTAAAAACGTGTAGCAACAGTTCCTGGTGATATAAGGAGGTTCATCCTCGAATACCCTGCCCACAGAATAACGTAATGATCAGAAAGCACAATGTTTCTCTAAACAAAAAAAGTGAAAAGCTCAGTTTTGAAACCATTACTATTGCATTTCAAATGTGTGTATGGGAATGATTTGTAAGCCTGCTTATGCATCCTACACAGATAGTTTTAAAAAAAATTGTTCTTGTTCACTTTTCTATTTATCTAAGGGCACAAGTTCATGCCAGGTCCTCAAACTCAAGGATAGATGGTTCCTTCTGCTCTGTGTTTTGATAACTGGGATTTTTCTTTATTGCTTGTATGTGTCTTTCATAAATCTTCTTAGATAGCAGACCTGATTAGGCAATGAGTTCTGATAAATCTGTATTCTTTCTTTATTTATGGCAGTATTCCAAGTTCTTTTTCTTAGTGTATGAGCAAGTGCTCAGTGTTGGGAAGATGTGCTGTATCTGTAGTTTTTGAGCTATGCAGGATTCTGTCCTGAGGCAGTAGTTCTAGGGAGTGGGAGCTGAGACACAGCAGAGGAGCAGCTTGCTTTCTGCCTTGGTCTCCAATTCTTAAAGCAGAGTTGTTCTCAGGGACCGGGGCATTGGTACTAGATGAAGATTCCTGAAAGAAGAAATTGTCCTGTGTGCTGCTTAGCAATCTCTGTCCCAGAACTGGTGCATGTCTACAATTAAAACGTGCCCAGACTCTGCCCAACTACTGATTTCTCCTCAGTTGGGAATCTGACCTGCAAGTCCCAGACACACGCTACTGCTCAGCGACAGGACAATGTTGGTGTCAAAACAAGATGCTGCTGTGGGAATAAGGAGCAATAGGAGGAGCAATTTCAAGCCATAACGACGTCATTGCTCCAGATCCGGGCGGGGCCCATCAGTGAGGCGCGGAGGGGGGGGGGGGGGGAAGGAAGCTTTTATTGCCCCTCCAGTCTCCAGACTTGCGCACACTCAGTGGAACTGTTGCAGTCCAACCCAGGGGCTGCAGCAGTGTCTCTGGGCATGCCGACATTGTCCAGGGAAACCTACAGCGCTGAGTCTGACTGACTTGGGCTTGCGGGGCTAGGGCTGAGGCTAAAACAGGCAGACATCCAACTTGGGCGTAACCTGGTGAGGGGGAGGGTCTCGGAGCCTGGGCTCCAACCCAAGTGGAAACATCTACATGGCTATTTTTATCCCTGCAACTGATCTGGGCTCTAAGACTTGGTGCCGTGGGTTTCTCTCTGCAGTGTAGACATACCCTATGAAGCTAGGTCACTTGCTTTAGCTTGCCTGTTACCATAACATGAAATTACACATGTGGCAGTCTGGCTAGCTCACCGATTCCTACTGTGGAGAGACCAAAGCTTAGATAGATAGCAAAGACACAAAATTCCCTTGCCACAGCAGTACTGTACCCAGCCATCGGTTTCCATCTCTACTGGATTCTTCACCTTCCCCTGCCCCAGTAACAAAACCTTCACTTCTAAAGAAAAGATTCACGTTCAGCTCAATTTTATTTTTTATCATCTGAAATGTGCCCGCAGACAATCATCTGGAAAAGACACACACGGCACCTCCCTATCACCCCGAATTCTGAGCTCCTTGTTCCTTTGCACACTCCTGTGCTTTACCGAGTGTGGCCCCAATGTAGCATCCAGTTTCCAAAGAAAGCCTTCTTGGACCGGATGAGAAATGTTTCAGACTATGGAAATTCAGCTCCTGAGGGGTCAGTGTACGAGGGGTAGCAGAAGCCAAAGTAATTTCCCTCCAGGGGAATGGAGCAGTGATCCAAATACTCTTGTGGCATCCCAGGGAAAAATATTCAAGTTTCTTTTTGCTAGTTGACCCAGAACTTCCCCCCTCATTTCCCTTTACTGTTCAGAATTCACTCCCCCTCCTTTACCAAACATTCATTGTCTTTAAATCTTTTGTTCCCCCACCCCCAGTATCTTCCATCCTTGTCTCCTCTCTATTTCTCTCTTGCTCTCTCATTCTTTCTGTTTCCCTAGCAACACCTATCTCAGCTCTGTGGATCTGTTCTGTCTCTCTCTCTCTCTCTCTCTCTCTCTCTCTCTCATCTTTCTTTTTTCTCTTTCATCTATCTCCTAATCTCCTTCTCTATTCCAAACCTCTCTGTCCTTTGCTTGCTTTCTCTCTCGCTTTTCATCTCTTCCAACGTCCCCTCTCAGTCTTTGGGTTACAATTATCTGAACATCACTTAACCCCCCCGCTCCAAAAACACAAAAAACAACTTCATTAGCCACCATGCCACCAAGCCACCAATTCAGCTCCAACCCTTCTTGCAAGCCATCTGCACCGTTCAGACCCCCTACAGATGTCAGAATCAATTGGTTTTAACCTCAAACACGCCTGCCTGCCTAAAATACAGACCTCCATCCTCAGGCTCACAAGCATGCCCTCTATTCCCACACCCTCAAGGAAGCAAAGGGGAAAGAGAATTTCCATTTCACTTATTGCTACTACGAGAAGTCCAGGATCCAATAAGCGGGTATAAATATCTAAAACTGTGCGCAGTCATTTATTGCTCCATATCCTTCTGGTCTAGATATATGGCAAAGGACCTTCACTTGGCCTTACTTTCACCACATAAACCAGCCTTGCAAACACACCCCTACTTTACCAGACCCTCCCTCACAGAAAACTCCTCCTTTCCCCCCCCACCTTTTTCTAATCTCAACCTCAGTGACCGGGTTTTTATGCCCGTACAGTATAGGCACCAAATCAGCAAGCCCCCGCCCCCAGACCACGCTGCAAGGTAGGGGTTCTATCCAAAGGGTGCGTGTGTCCCAGGCCATTCCTGAATTTCCAGCTGTATCTAAAGCAATCCGAAACAGGAAAAACAAAGTTTGGGGTGGGGTCGGGGGGGAAGAGACACACACAAATGCCATATGAAAACAAATACAGAGAACTGGACTGTACTTGCTAGCACCTTGGCCCTCCACGTCACCGAAACGGAGCCACGGATGGATGGAAAACAGCATCCTTCAGGAAGTGGAGAAGCTGTGAGAGGGGCTGGGGCTGACTCAGCACTGCATAATCACTCTCAGTTGACCAGCACTGTCTAAGCCAGCGATGGGCAAACTTTCTGGCCTGACGGCCACATCTGGATATGGAAATTGTATGGTGGGCCACGAATGCTCACGAAATTAACAATTCAGAGATATTCAAATAAACTTTATTTAATAAAGATACATTTTAGTGGAAATAAACATTAAACCTTACTTACGATTATAAATATACCATCATAAAAGTATTACAGTAATTAAGCCAAACTTACCTCCTTTCCACGCCCTCTTTGATTAATGTGAACAATGCAGCTGGCACTCCATGGCCAACTACTCTTGATTTTATCCTCAACAATGGAAAATTAACACTACTCACACAGAGTCACACTACTCACAACAAGTAGCAGGCACGTGGGCTTGCACATTCCAGGCTCTGATGGCGCATTTGGGTTGTGCAGCCGCAGTGACGTGTGCCCTCACGCAGGTCCCACCAGAACACATGGGAGTGGCGGGTAGGCAGAGCAGGGCAAGCTCCTGACCCCGCTCCCGGGGGGGCCGGATGCGGCCTGCGTACCGTAGTTTGCCCACCCCTGGTGTAAGCTGTACAGCAGCCATGTCATTAGAACAGTTCATCATCACATACGGCATCCGCAGAAGGTAAAATGGCTCCACCCTGTGCTGTTGTGGACAGATGGCGCCAACTCAAACCCTCCATTCCTTCCCCAGCCAGTGCTCTGCCTCTGCTCAGGGCTGCCCCCGTTGCCTCTCATCTGCACGTGGGGAACAGCCCACCCAAATACTACAAGATTTCTTCAAAGGTTTCCCCACTTAACCACGCAGACGGGACCAGTATGCTGGTAACTAGCACGTTACCATGGGGCACCGCTCTGATCCTCCCTGCTCAACCCAACAGATTCCTTCATCGGTTCAGCTTTTCCTGTTTTCTCCCACCCACAGGAATGTGGGATCCCAAGAGCAGTCACCACGGAAACACCAACCTTTGCTCATGGTTATTGTTCTGAAGAACACTCTCGCTTGGCAACACCTGCAGAGTGTTTGGGAACTGTCACATGCCTTGTAGCGGACCTGCTTGATGACTCGCTGTAGTTCTGCTCGGTGCAAACAAATCAGCTCCTTACATTTCTACAGCCTGAATCAGCCATTGTCAACCTTCCTCCCACCCCAGTTCTGCTCCAAGTGAAAACTATGCAACTACCAGGAGCTTTCACCTAATCTGGACAACTGCAGGTAAGATCCAGGCTGAGGTTTGTGCCCAGCCAATGCACAGACTAGATCGTGCACAGTCCTAGTGGCTAAACAGAACCTACCGTTACTTCAAGCCCTGCTTACAGCAAAAGCATCAACAGCTGGGAAGTGAGCACTTTCCACCCGGGAGAATGAGCACTGTACCACACCACTGACCACTGCTCAGCGAACAGCACGGCAGGGATGAAAGCCAAGAGATGGCAATGGAGATGGTCTTGAGATTTAAAAAACGGAGTCAATATTGATGGTGTTCTGCCAGAACACGTCTAATGAAGTGTTACTAAATGGTGACCAACTTGTCCCAGGTACTTAAGTCTCTTACTCTTAAATCCAAAAGACCTCTCTGGCTTCAAGATTAGGCTAGATAAGTTTATGGAGGGAATGGTTTGATGGGATAACGTGATTTTAGTCAATTAGGCAATAACGGCCATCGCTGGTAAAATGAGGGTCTGGCTAGAGAATCTTGCCTGTATGCTCGGGGTTCTGCTGATCGCCATATTTGGGGTCGGGAAGGAATTTTCCTCCAGGGTAGATTGGCAGTGGCCCTGGAGGTTTTTCGCCTTCCTCCGCAGCATAGGGCAGGGGTCGCAAGCTGGAAGATTCTCTGCAACTTGAAGTCTTTAGATCACGATCTGCAGACTTCAATAGCAGAGTTAAGGGAAAGTGGGGGGGGGGTCAGCTTTTGTGGCCTGCATCATGCGGGAGGTCAGACTAGATGACCATATTGGTCCCTTCTGACCTTAAAGTCTATGAGTCTAAGTTGGGTGAGGTCGTATCTTTTATGAGACCAACGTCTGTTGGGGAGAGAGAGACGCTTCTGAGCCACACACAGCTCTCCTTCAGGTGTCTCGAACATCCTGGGACCAACACAGATACAGCAACGCTGTCTATTTAGATCTAAGGTGTTCCACTGCCACCCTTCCGACGTACACGATGCCACTTGCTCTGTGTTACCCTGCTAGAACATGGCCACCTAACCAAGCTGTGGAGATCCCTCATTCTAAAGCCTTGTGTCCGTCAGACCGAAGAGTCTGTGCCTTTCCAGATCAGATGGACAGCGTGTGCTTCAGACAGCAACTCACAGCTCAGAGCCCAGCGCTCTGAGAACAGGATAAACCCTTCCACAGCCCACGTTCCTCAGTGGAACGTTCCCAGTGTAGAGACCAAGCAAACCTGGTCTCATCGTCTCAAGCCTTTGTCACTGCAGAGCAGCCCACTTCCTGCATTGCAGCAGGAATGCCTCCGGATCCTGCCTAGGGAGCTCTCTTTTCTCATTGATAAAGCGTCCCTCTCACCACCTCTTGGTGCATGAGCCTTGATGAGAAAATCAACAATTAAAATGTAACTAATTGATCCAGTGTCAGAGGGGGAAGAGTCAGCAAGGTGGGGGGGGGGATGGGGAATCAGTTGTTCCTCTTCTGAGCCCAGTCTTAACACCAAACACCACATTTCAAACTGAGCAGGGAGCAAGGCAGAGCCCCAACAAATCTACAGACCATAAAGTATTTCCATGGAGTTCTCATCATTTGTAAACAATTTGGGGACAGACTTTGTTTTTTGTTATTTTGAGAGAGGGAGGGAGGACAAAACTATCCCAGGACTAACCAAGCCGGCACTACTGTCTTAGTAGGTTCACTTTAAAAGACCCCGAATACAAATCTCTCCCTTGAAAAACAATTTTTGCTTTTAAGTGAAATAAACAGGGAAAGACTTTCAAGTTCCTCTTTGCTGAAACGACTTCTCTTCTCCTCACTCCCTTTCCTCTCTGAAAATAGAAGAGCTATTCAAAAAAGATGCAAAAAGAAAAAAGGAACTGAATAGAGGAAGGAGGAGAGAAAGAATGGAGCCCCAAGGGGGTGGAGAAAAACAGAATGAAAAGACAGCAAAAGTAAAGAAAAGAGATGAAAAATAAAGGAAGGGGAAAGAAAGACACAAACACAGAAGCTTTGAAAAGAAAGAATGCTTCAAGTCTGAATACAGTGTGCATGAAAAAGGAACGCTTGAAAAGAAACAGCCACATGAAATGACCTCTCATTCACAGCCTGTGCCAATCACAACTACAATGCAAATCCTTTCTTCTTTTTTACATTCTCTCTTTTTCCAGTGGGGGCAGAGGAAAAGGGAAGAAAGCAGAGTTAATTCTCAACATACCAGAAAATAAATCTGGTTGTTTCTAATGCAGCAAAAGAAACATTGAGCCACTTTTAAAAATACCCGTGAGTAATTACACAAGCAGATATGTAAGGAAACAAATGCAATGCTGTACTCATATGAGAGGGTTTCTTTAATAAGGATTCTCTCTCAGTTATGCAAAGCTTCCCTCAAATTAAAAGCACCGTGCTTTTACTAGTAAAATAATTGAACGAATATTCAAAGAAAAAAATCTGTAAACAACTCGAGGGTAACAGAGCCATGAGAAATGCTCAGCACTGGGACTTGAGAAAGAGCAAACCTGGCCAGAAAACATGATGGAGGCTTTTGACAGAGCTACAAAGTCCGAGGTCTGATCCTGAGACGTGCTCGGTCAGGATCAGTTCCTTAGCGTATGAAGGGAATGTAGCAGAGGTAATAGAGCTCGACTTTGGTACAGCACCGATACAATAGCTGTATTTTATTTGCAAAATTTCCTCCCAAGGGCTTGCGGATAAGCACTGCCAGCCAGCTCCTGGCTGGTGGCCTGGATACAAAAAGCAATGCTAAATGGTAACGAAATGGACTGGAGGAAGGTGTCCAGTGTGGCACTGCATCAACCAGCGTTAGGTCCCACTTTACTCCCAGGCCATCGCTGAAGACATGAAATGAACAAGTATCAGGGGGTATGAATGTTTATGAAATGAACAGAACGTTCCATCTCCAGTACCCAAGACTGGGAGGTGCACGAACTCTAGTAAGGAGAGAGAAGTAATTACAAAAAGGACACAGAGTTTTGTCTACACTAGGAACTTACGTCAGTAGAACTCTGTGGCTCAGAGGTATGGAAAATCCACACCCCTGAGCGACATGGTTATACCGACCTCCCTCTACATGGCTACAGCCTCTGGGGAGCAGCTCTCCTGTCAGGGTAGCTGCTCCTCACGAAGTGCTACAGTGGTGCCGCTGCAGCACGGTCACTGTCAATCAGAGGTGCGTAAAGGAAATTGCCAACTTGGAAAAAAGAGTTAATATGTCTAGAGAAAAATAATCCAAAACACAGATCCCAACTGGAGGGAGGAATCTGGAAAGAAGCAACAGGCAAAAATCTCCCCAGGCGTGACAATAGACAGCAAATGAGATATGAATACACAATGTAATATGGCAGTTTTGGTCAGCATATGAAGATACAGCCTCCTGGAGTACAGAGGGGATAAATCCATTCTACGGGGTATTGATGTGACCCAGCCTACAATGGTGCAGTCACTTTTGGACACCTCAGTCCCAGAAAGAGATGAATCAATTGGGGGACTCAGAACAACAAGACTAACTGGGGGCTAAAGGCATCAATTTACAAATGGAGATCTAAGCAACTACCTCTGGATACCATGGCTAAGCAGTAAAAGGGGAAACGGAACAGCCTCCAGCCATCGGCAGCGTGCACAGATCAGGCAAGGAGAGGAACGATGTGCAGTGGTTGGCGAGAGTCTCACTAAGTGATGGGATGAAATGGTGGAGTGAAATGCTACTTCTTCACTCAGAGTGCTGCATCCATTATCTCTGCAACTGCTTCTGCCTCATCTGTCTCATGGCTACGGACTAACCTCCAAACCAACAGCTTAGTTCCCCTTGCGCCCCCAATTCTGTATCCCGCACTGCACTGAATGGATTAAGCAGGGAAAGAGCCAGCAAGCTGCTCCGTTAATGGCAATATGTAATGCGGTTTGCCACCAGCCAGCTAAAGGCCAGGAGGAAGACGATAGCCAATGGCTGCATCTGGGTTAGCTGACAGAGTTCAGTTTTCCATGTGCTGAACAATGGCTGGCCAGGAAGCACTCCCCCCACACCTCGCAGTATTGCCACTTCTGCTGCTGTGAAAGGAAACAGAAGAGCCCCCTGTGACTGAACTCAGTGAGCAGCTTAGCACAGCCTCAGATACAGCTGTTCTCAGCCCCATGCAAGCTGCCTTGGGCCTTGTGAATAATTGGTCCTGGAGTTTCAAATATTGCATCACAAGAGCCTAAAAGGGCAGAAAGGGATATGCTGGTATAGAGCGTGCACCAGCCTCTGGACTGCAGCTTGGCAAGAGATTACTGATGAGCTCTTCTGTCCTTTGCATTACACCTCTGGAAGTAACCTTAACCGTAGTTACCCTGCCCTTTGGGAAGGAGCCAGGCCCTGGCTCCCCAGAGCTGCCTCGTGAAGCCACCACACCAGGAGGGTCACCATTATTTCTCTCCAAACCTCACCTCGACTCCACGGATAAAGTACTCGCCAACGGGATTCACAAATCAGCCGACGCAGGGAGATGGCTATCGAGGGACCTGTGCTGGCGCAGTGCCACAGGGGAGAGGCAGTGCAGTCTAGTGGACAGGGCACCACAAGAGGGGGTTTCTCTCTGGCTCTGCCACCAGCCTACCAAGCGGCCTTGAGCTAGTCACGTCCCCGTCCGGTCTCTTTGGCGGTTGTGCCTAGTGAGACTGTAAACTCTCTGGGGCGGGGACTGGTTTTTTACTACGCTTGTACAGCCCTAGCACATTGGGGCCGCTAGGTGCTACCCTAATATCTGAGTGCTTTTCATTTTAACAAGTTAATTAATGGGCCACTGGATAATCTTTTCCATCCAAAACCTCTAAGGCCTGGTCTACACTAACACCCCAATTCGATCTAAGGTACGCAACTTCAGCTACGTGAATAACGTAGCTGAAGTCGACATACCTTAGTTCGAATTTACCGCGGTCCACACGCGGCAGGCAGGCTCCCCCGTCGACTCCGCGGTACTCCTCTCGCTGAGGTGGAGTACCGCAGTCGACGGCGAGCACTTCCTGGTTCGAATTATCGCGTCCAGACCAGACGCGATAAATCGAACCCGGAAGTTCGATTGCCAGCCGTCGAACTACCGCGGTAGTGTAGACATACCCTAAGAGCTTTGGAAATCAAACACTCTTCATACACAGACGCAACAAATCCATTTGCTGACGTTGCTAACTCTGCTGAAGACTACAGTAGGTGCCCAGCAGAGATGAATCACAGACCGCAGAGCTGGAGTGGGTGGGGTTGGACTAAACCGGATTGTAGCTGCAACCTCCCATGCCATGTCGCAACACCACTCTGATTTGGAGTGGGTGGGTGTAGGAACTCCTGGCCCAGAGCTCAGGCTGCTAGTGCGGGAAGGGCCCAAGAGGGGAAGAAGCGGGTCAGCTTCTCCTGTGAATGGAGATCACAGAGGAGAGAGAGGCGCTCATGTTCTGGCTCACCTATTAATTTCCAGTTCAAAAGCTGTAATACTTAGACAGCAACTTGTATTGGTAACGTCCAATGAGTAACTCAAAGACAGCAAAAAACAAGAGGCTTCTTATCATGACAATTCCAAAATAAATTTTATTTCAGGCCCAGAACGGCCATGCTGTGTGATGCCAATGGTCCATCTAGCCCAGGATTCTCTCTTTCACACAGCCAGTGTCAGACACTTTGCAGGGAATGAACAGAACAGGGCAATTTATCAAGTGATTCACCCGCTGTTGTCTAGTCCCAGCATCTGGCAGTCAGAAGGTTAGGGACACTCAGAGCATGGGGTTGCATCCCTGACCATCCTGGCTAATAGTCATTGGTGGACCTATCTTCCATGAACTTCTCTAATTCTTTTTTGAACCCCGTTATACTTTTGGCCTTCACAACATCCCCTGGCAACGAGTTCCACAAGTTGACTGTGTATTGTGTTTGTTTTAAAGCTGCTGCCTATTAGTTTCATTGGCTGACCCCTGATTCTTGTGTTATGTGAAAAAAGTCTTCTGAAAAATCCTTTATTGGTGGAAGTGTGTTGAAAACAAAGCAGAAAAAAAACCCCGAACCAACAGAGAGAAGAAACTGTTTCAGTTCCCCAGTGAGCTAGCACACCACCATCATATGGCAAAAGGGGGATCCAGTGGATATAGTGTATTTAGATTTTCAGAAAGCCTTTGACAAGGTCCCTCAAAGGCTCTTAAACAAAGTAAGCTGCCATGGGATAAGAGGGAAGGTTCTCTCATGGACTGGTAACTGGTTAATAGATAGGAAACAAAGGGCAGGAATAAATGGTCAGTTTTCAGAATGGAGAGAGGTAAATAGTGGTGTCCCCCAGGGGTCTGTACTGGGCCCAGTCCTATTTAACAGATTCATTAGTGATCTGGAAAAAGGGGTAAACAGTGAGGTGGCAAAATTTGCAGATGATACAAAAACACTCAAGATAGTTAAGTCCCAGGCAGACTGCGAAGAGCTACAAAAGGATTTCTCAAAACTGGGTGACTGGGCAACAGAATGGCAGCTGAAATTCAATGTTGATAAATGCAAAGTAATGTACATTGGAAAACATAATCCCAACTATACAAATAAAAATGATGGGGTCTAAATTAGCGGTTACCACTCAAGAAAGAGTTCTTGGAGTCATTGTGGATAGTTCTCTGAAAACATCCATTCAATGTGCAGCGGCAGTCAAAAAAAGCGAACAATGTTGGGAATCATTAAGAAAAGGATAGATAATAAGACAGAAAATATCATATTACTTCTATATAAATCCATGGTACGCCCACATCTTGAATACTGCATGCAGATGTGGACGCCCCATCTCAAAAAAAGATATGTTGGAATTGGAAAAGGTTAGAAAAGAGCAACAAAAATGATTAGAGGTGTGGAACGGCTACCGTATGACGAGATATTAATAAAACGGGGACTTTTCAGCTTCGAAAAGAGATAACTAAGGGGGGGGATATGACAGAGGTCTATAAAATCATGACTGGTGTGGAGAAAGTAAACAAGGAAGTGTTATTTACTCCTTCTCATAACACAAGAACTACGGGCCACCAAATGAAATAGGCAGCAGGTTTAAAACAAACAAAAGGAAGCATATGTTCACACAATGCACAGTCAACCTGTGGAACCCCTTGCCAGAGGATGTTGTGAAGGCCAAGACTATAACAGGGCTCATAAAAGGACTAGATAAATTCATGGAGGATAGATCCATCAATGGCTATTAGCCAGGATGGGCAGGGATGGTGTCCCTAGCGTCTGTTTGCCAGAAGCTGGGAATGGGCGACAGGGGATGGATCACTTGATGCTTACCTGTTCTGTTCATTCCCTCTGGGGCACTTGGCATTGGCCACTGTCGGTAGACAGGATACTGGGCTAGATGGACCTTTGGTCTGACCCAATATGGCCATTCTGATGTTCTTCTGCTTTATAGCCTAGAACCTAGAGTCCTAATGCAGTCTAAACTCTGATTGGCTGCAGTGGGAACTTTGATTGCACAAAGACTGCAAGATTAGGCCCAATTTACATCAGTGTGAAAGGACCAAGGGAGGAATTATGCCAAAGGAAAGAACAGAGATGTTCCACCCTCCAGTGGCCCTTTCACAGATGTCTGTAAACAGACTCATCACAGAGCAGCTCCCTTTATAAACTCAGAGACTTGTTTTGGTAACAGGCAGGAGCGTTCTACCTTCTGCATTTAAGGCCAAACCACGCATCCTTACACATACAAATGCCCAGAAATGCAGTAAGCCAGGATTTGGCCTTCCGTAAAGGCAAACATGCCGATGACAGTACAGTCTCCAGAAGAACCTACCAGCCAAAGGGAGCAGGAGGCAGCCAAGAAGCACGCAATCACACTTCTCAGCTCAGTCTAAATTGTCCCCAGGCACAAGGAGGACAAGCTCGAGAGGGATCGCCAAAAGAGATAATCAGACATACTAAATTCAGATTACAAACAGGAACGTTTAAACTGACCGTCTTCCTGGTGGGGAGAACGATTAGACTATGGGGAATGAATAATCTGAATAATTTTCTCCTATCACTGCTCCGAACCAACTTGAAACTTACTTGCCCTATCTGCTCCCCTAGACAAATATTTCTTGGACCCAAGTGGCTCAGTGAGCCACCAGCTAGAATCTTTTTGAAGGCTTCCATTTAGCTGCAGTCCACAGGTAATTCATAATACCTGGAAGATCCTAGAGTTCGCTGTGGGAATACTCCTTTGGTATTGTCTATAACAGCATTAATACTGTCGAGTTTGTTACAAGTTCAGGTGGTTTTAACAAGTACATCCTTCAGCAACTCCATTGTCATTCCATGTTATTGTATCACTAATGTAACGTCTAATCCAAAATTAAACCAAATATTTGCAGAGTTCAAGGGTTTTGTTACACGTTATTATAATGAGTCCCACTACAGTAAAGGGATCTTCAGAAAAAGAGCAAGCAGGAAATGCACCTCTTAAAATGGAATGAGCAATGTCCTTTCTGTGACAATAAAGAGTACAGAGAATAAGACGTGGACAAAAGCTAAGTCTGTTACAGTAGGAATCTTGAAAAATAAAAAAAGAAAAGAAAAAGAAAAGGGCTCTACTTTCCTAATTTAATAGTTGTCTGTAGTGGAGTGAAAAACTCAAAACTTCCACTCCACTTAAGCTCCACAAGGTTTCCATGTATATGAGAGAGGCAGTCACAAAGGGAGCGGAGTGTTCATAGCCCATGTATGCCACAGAATGAAGGGGCCTTCCACACTAGCCCTGAACAGGCCAGCACAGAGCGGGTCAGGGAAGCCACTGGGTCCTTTCATACACAGATCCATAATCTTCTCCGTCTTTGACTGCTGGTGCATCTGAACAGAATACTGTGCCAACTGTCTGGGATGCATTTTATAACCGATTTTTGTCCTACAAATCTTGAGCCGTCAAATCCATCTATAGAATACAACTGCTTTGCTCCTCGAGGGATGTGAAGTATCAATCCAACACCAAGCACATTCTGAAAACACTTCTAGAGAAAGGATGTTGGCTTGTGCAATGGACAATCCAATGGCTGGCTTGGGTTCATGGGATCAGCTCTCAGGGTGGGAAATCTTTTTTATTATTAATTTAAATGGTTACAAATATATTATAACACATTATAAATAGTTTAAGGTTTCTCTTGTCTGTATATGTGCTTACACGTAAAGGGTGGTGATACCAAGTACGAGCAGTTCTTGGTATCATCTGAATTTAGAAGAACAGTGTGACCCTTATGTGTACAATTACTGTGACTGTGTGCACAGGTTTTAAAATGTCAATCTCTGCCTCTCTCTCTATGGCATTGAAGGAGGCCGTAATAATATAAAGAATATCCAACTGCAGAAATCATTTACTTGTGTGTGCACCTTGCTGACAATCATGAAATAAAACCAACCACTCAAAAAAAACTTTCATAAATCAACACCTACGGTCTTCAGCTGGTGAGTTCCAAAATGATCTTACTTGGGTTCTATAAAACATGCTGAATGAGCGAAGAATACAACTGGGAAAGACAAGAATGAGTCCAACCCTCCTTGTTGACCCAAGAGGTTCCTTTCAACTCTACCATCTAGGATTCTGTCTTCTCCAAAGGAATTTCTCTCGAGTGCCACAAATGCCTATGAGGGCCCAGTTCTGCTTCTCTTGCACTGAGTTAGCAGTTACTAACCTTGAAAGTCATGGGTCTACTCACACGGTAAAGTGCAACTCAAATACGGGTTGAAAAATTGGGGATCTTAAATAGTAAATGCATGGCCAAGGAGAAAACGCTATTGACTTTCTAAACTGAAGAACAGCAGGACAAGGGAGGCAGGCACTAGTCAATCCATTCCTGACAATAACCGTTACCCATTTCAGATCAAGTGGTTTGCATCGCATCACAATAGATTGGCATTCATCTTTTAAAATTAACCCTTTTCAAGTGGTAGAAAGTAAGAAAGCTCAAAAGTGGAACGGCTTCTATCAGGGATCACAGTAAGTTAAATAATCTTTGCTTATTCTGGCTGGAAACTATAAACACCTACCCACAATCCATCATCATTCAAATTACAATCAGCACTTCCAAGAAAGGCAACTACTTAGCTCAAACCCATCCTGGAAATCTGGTGTCTTCCTAAAGGGATCCTTGAGGCAGTCTAGGAAGAACAAGAGACAAACCTGCCCCACTACAGAGGAGACAGGTGTCTGACTGCTTGCTCTTTCAGCCCTCCTATGCTGAACTAGTGCGCCTAACTTTCTACTCAGAATAATTCCAGAATACTAAAGCCTAAATTGTGGACATGTCTGTATTAAAAATGGGACAGCTACAATAGAGGCTTAATGGAATTGTGCTGGCAAGATGGGGGAGAAGGAAACTAGAGAGAAAGTGTCAAAGTGACAGCAAGTTAGGGAAGAGCTAGCATCCAGCTTTTACTCTTTGAGAGAAAGAGAGCAACACAGACCTCCCCAAGGGAAACCATCCAAACGCCCTCCTACAGCTTGCTCCTTTTATTTCCAGAGCTGTTAGCTGCAAGCTCACAGGAACTGAAACGTTCTTAATCTCAAGATTTAGAAAAAAATCCACAGAGCAGCTGGCATGTCGGCTCTCTGCAGGGGACACTGCTCCCCCAGAATTTCCAGCACCGCCACCATTGCATCACTGAATGGCCAGGGAATAAGCCCATGCTTTTGACTCACATGTCTTCCTGGATGAATAGGGTGCTGGGCCACTGGTCAGTAGACAGGATGTTAGGAGAAGCGAAGGACAAAAGGAAGGAAAACAAAGGGAGGGCTCAGGGAAAAAATATATAAAAGGAAAAGAGATAGGGGAGAGAGAGTCTATGAAATGAAGGAAAATATAGACAAGCAGTAAATGTCAGTCAGTGGAAAGGAAAAATGGCAAAGGGGGGAACTGTCTGGAGCCTTGGAGCACATATATACAAACATTTGCTACCAAGAAACAGGAAAGATAAATTTAGAACAAGCAAGCATTTATTCTTCTATAATTCTATCACTCCTTTATCCCTGTCGCTCACTAGATCACCTATGAATACACACTGCAAGTGGACTTCAAGCCTGCCTGGTTTCTGGATGCCATAGGCTGGGCCTTGATATCTATCCAAACTTGGAGACATCATGATTTTGGTGCATGAAAATTACCCATAAAAACAAAGTAGATGATTCTGCTGGCCTTAGTTAGACCCTCTGACAAGACCCCACACAATCTTCTTTTTGATGAACTAAACCAGGGGTAGGACTTTCTTGGGAGTGTGGGGGGAGGAGAGGAGCGGGGATGCGGCGTGCTCCGAAGAGGAGGTGGAGTGGGGGTGGGAAGAGGTGGGCCTGGAGTGGAGTGGGGACGGGAAGAGGTGGACCTGGAGCATCCCTCGGCAAAGTCAGGCCTGTTCTTCTCCAGGGAAGCTGCTGCTGCTGCGGTGCTTCCTAGCGTCCTTGCCTGCAGCGGGGCTGTGCCTGTGTGAGGTAAGCCAGGGGCACTTCCCAACCACAGTACAGTACACTACATTATAGAATGCCTTTTGTCTGCCCCCCAAAAATTTCCTTGGCACCTAACCCCCCGCATTTACATTAAATCTTATGGGAAAATTGGATTCGTTTAACATCGTTTCACTTAAAGTTGCAATTTTCAGGAACATAACTACAACGTTAAGTGAGGAGTTACTGTACTTCCCAGTTATGTTCCTTCAGAACCCATGGATGGACCATCTGAGCCTGGTGACTTATTGCATTTTTAAATGATCAGTTTGCTCCAGCATTACTACTTCAGTCACCTCAATCTCTCAGAGCCCTTCATCTTTGTTACCAGGAAAAAGTTTTTCAAGAACCCAGGTGAACTTCCTATGTGCTCTTTTCTTTCCCTACACTTGAGAACATTTCAGACACTGTCCCTCTACTTTAGCCTCTCTACAGTAAGACCAGAGGTGGCCTGAAAAGAGGGGAGGGAGGACAAGGTGTGTGGATTATGGTCAGGGGAGAAGGGGAGCTTCTTTACAATCTTCAGAGGTTGAGAAGGCCCGACATTTAAAAAAAAAATTCCCCCCCCCCTGCTGTTTTTTCCCCCTCCAGCAGAAATGGAGGTTGCCGCCTCTGTTTGGCCTGGGACACCCTATAGAAAAGTTGAGAAATCAAAGGATTATGACATCACAAGTGCTAAGGAAGTGAAACCTGAACAGTTAAGGAGGAAATGGAATTTTAGTTAAAAAACAAAGTTTAAAAAAAATTCTAACCCTTATTTTAGCTCAGCTTATTTTGACTGACACGTTTGGGAGCAAAGCTCTCCTTACTGAAGATTCAACACTACTCCCTGACTTAAAGGCTGGGAAAATGCTCTTGGTCTCCAAGCTAACCTCCGTCAAAATTAGGGAAGACAAGAGTATGACACCTTTAAAATAAGCTTCTCTTTGGGGAAAAAGCGTATCTAAAAATGGGACAGACTAAATCGGGCCAACTTATCACAGTCTAACCACTGTGCCCATCACAATTGGTTTGGGGAAGGGGAGAGCCCAGAGTGCAGCTAATTAGGGGAGAAAGTGGCAGATCAGAATAAAAGAGAACATGTCAAAGCTCTCTAAGCCCCACTTGGAATACACCATCTGCCCCCAACTCCACAGCCTGCCATGAAGGGAACACCCGGGACATGCCCCCTAGGTTGGAATGCTGCGCAGCAGCCAGGCCCTTGGCCCTCCGCCTCAAACACGACACATAAAAGGCACAGCAGCAGCGATCTAAAAATGTGTATCCAAAAGAGACACAAACTAGATCTTTTAGAAGGTTTATTTATATTGCAGTAGAACCTACAGGCCAAGCAGGTCAGGCCCCCATTATGCTAGATGGGACAGATATGGCAATTTCCTGCAATATCCTTGAAAAAAATGTATTAAGTTTAATCATCTTTGGAGTTCACTGTATTAAATGCAAAGGTTCTGTATTATTGTGAGCCCTGGGAAATATTATGAACTTCAAAGGACTATATTGAACAACGGGCCAGAGAAGAATGGGCTTTTGAACAAACAGTGTCAAATGGTTTGCCTGGGAAATCCCTAGGGGAGGGGGGATGATTGCAAATTTCTCACCTCTGATTATGCAAAGTCTTTTGAAGCTACGCCCTGAGGAAGGAATCACTGTCGGCTGATTTCCTGTTCCTGGAATCTAAAAATCAAAGGCCCAAACTGCATAAAGGAAAGACTAACCAATGCACGGGCATGCTTATTCTAAAAGAATGCTGCTATGAACTTGTAACCACAGAAAAACCTCCTGGTGGGGTCTGAAGGACTGACTCCTATCAGAGCCCCTGATGGAGTTGGGGTGATCTCTGGTAAGCTTATTAGCCTGCGTGTAGGCCCCTTTATTGTTTTAATGTTTTCTCTGTAATGCTTTCACCACGCTTGCTTAGAAAGAGCTGTGTTGTAACTCAGGCCATTATCGGTATAACTACATCGCTTGGGGGGTAAAAAAAGCACCCCCCAGGCAACAGTTATACCCTGCTGTGTCTATGGAAGAGCTTCTCCTGTTGACATAGCTACCGCCTCGCAGGGAGGTGGGTTAACTGTGCCGATGGGAGAAGCTCTCCCGTCAGCATAGTAGCATCTTCACTAAAACGCTACCACGGCACAGCTGCACCGCTGTAGCACTGTATGCCATGACAAGCCCTTAAGTTGAGCAATTACCTTGTTCATAGCCTTCGAAGAGTGAGCAAAGTGCAGACGCTGGTCAGCTTAGGCAGCCTGGCTTGCTGGGAATAACAGTGTAGGTAGGGAATTGTGCACCCTGGAAAAAATCATGTCAGGAGGGAGACACACAGGGGTCTCCATGCAAGAGAGGTGACAGCTGGGGAGCCAGAAGCCTAGAAGTGGGTGTCCTTGCTGGACTGCAGAGGAGGACTACAGGTGCAGCTGCCCTGAGCTGTAACATCACGCACTGAACAAACATGTAGAAAATTACAGTCCTTCTCTGAAAGAGCATCCAGTCTAAAAGCCAATACGTAGCAGGTGGACCAGCAAAACAACTGGGTTGGGGAGTGGGACGAGGCAGACAGGGTAGCAAGAACAGTAGAGTATGCACAATTCCTAGTCAGTCAGGAGTAATAATGGCAACTCACCACCCACCTACACTAGCCGGTTCTTTTTATTACGGTCCCAATTTGGCAAGGGACTTAAACACGTGCTTAACTTTAAGCATATGATTAGTTCAATTGAAGTTAACTGTGCTCGAGTTAGGCATGTGTTAAAGTATCTTTCTGAATTGGGGCCTAAGTCTCAATATAAAATTCATATGAAAAAATAATCACATTTATCAACATATGGAACGTTTGTCTCACTTAGCAGCAAATGTCCTGAAATAATCACTGTGGCTCATGCACAAATAGTCCATTGCCTATTCATTAACACAATGCTTCTGACGATCTCATTCATCCTGTCTCTGAGGGGTATTTTACTAAACTGGTTTACAAATCACAATCCCTTTATACTTTTTAAAGTAATAAAACTAAAATTACATCGTAATGATTAAACAGAACAAGCAAGGCGAAAAGCAGTCCTATTTGGTGAAGAAACAAATTTTACTTGCATACAGTTTGTAATAATAGTGAAGTTATCTATTTTTCTTTAACCTTGTATATGGAAAGAATGTGTTATCTGTATTTATGGAGCCTATCAGTCTAGCATATTCATAAAATGAGAACCATGTTGCAAGATGGCCATATGTATTTAGCCTGCAGTTGTGGAGTTTTTCCATTGGAAGGGTATTCCTCACTCTTTTTGTTGTTTAAATCATTTCTCTAGAACGGAGAGAGGGGCATGTCCATTTCTTTGCCAGAAGGATTTTCATTGCCATAATCAAGTGCAAATACAGCTCCATACATTGTTTGATCAAAAGAATTTGAGGAAAGACTCCAATAGGAATGTTTCAGGAGTCAAGGGGAAGTCCAAAACCATCATTAAAAATTGGCCCTTGGTTTGCTGCCAAAATTGGGTTACTTTCAACAGGTCCCCAGGAAATGGTAAAACAAGATCCTATCCCACAACCTTTCCAGAGTTCATCTGGGGAACTTAGATTTCTTAGGGCTCCAACTAGCCTAGAATGCAGTTTTAAAATGGTTATGCCTAATCCACATTGGCCAGACAAACCATGTTTAAACAGAGTCCACCAAAGCCATTGTATAATGGTGTTTAAAATCAATTCTGCCAAGACTGTTTAATCCTTAGCGTGAGGCCTTGGAGCAAATAAACTTAAGTCATCTATGCCTCAAACAACTTGTCCGTTCTGACTGAAGCTTAAAGACTAACCAGCCTTCTCTACTTTCTGTGTTTCCAATGTTTTTTATATTTTAAGAGGAGTTTTAACCTCCCAGAGCTGCATCTTCTGACTTGACCATCCCTGCCCACTGCAAGACAAGGTGTTTAAATAAAGTCTATTAATATTGTATTCTGTAGCTTGATTACAGGTGATTGTAAGAAGGGAAAGCTCCTCACCCCACGCAATACTTTTCAAAGGAGAGAGTCACAAAACAAGTTGGTTACCAGTCAGACCAGAGATCTCATGAACAAAGCCTTTGTGAAACTGTAGATTTTTTTCTGAAGTTTTCCAGAAGGCAGGTGAGATCTGGCTGCAGTATAAGAAGTGTCGATAAAAGAGGGCAGGCGAGAGTGGGTCCTAAACCTCAAATACTTGCATTAGATGAACACAACCTGTTCAACCGGGTTCTTCCCATCTCTAACTACTATGAGCATATGTACTTTTACAGAACACTAGGCTGGTGAGGAAACTATTTCCCCCTCTCTCGGTTGAGTCTAACCCATAGCCCAGACTGGTCCTATCAGCGAATATCGGGTCCTCCACACACCCACAGTGCATCCTGCTGAGACAGGAGGCCCCACAGCAGGTCTATCCGGAAAACTAATGG
Source organism: Terrapene triunguis (assembly GCF_002925995.2). Classification (NCBI taxonomy): domain Eukaryota; kingdom Metazoa; phylum Chordata; order Testudines; family Emydidae; genus Terrapene; species Terrapene triunguis. Next base: position 51,772,212 of record NW_020664418.1, on the reverse strand, counting down.
CATGGCTACACTACAGCCCTGCAGCTGAGCCTGTGGCACAGGCGCTTCCTGCAGGGACACACGGGGTTGTTAAATCCGTGGCTCTGAGCAGCAGTACCCAGGGCAAGGGGAGACTTCTCCCCCAACCGCCCCCTGTCTCCACGGGGCTCCCGCCCAGCCCAGGCCCGGCCGCTCTCGGCCCCAGGCCCAGCGCTAACCCCGGCTAAGCGTGCGGCGCGTAGGGCCAGGCCCAAGGGGTTCTCGTCCCCCGAAGTTTAGTTCGAGGGGCAGGAGCCGAGGGGAGCGGCGGAGTGTCTGGGCAGGAGAGCAGCGAGCCGGTTCTCCCAGCGGAGCAGGGCACTTGGAAGCGGTGTGACACCGGTGTCACTCCCCCGGACAGGAATCACGGGCATACGGAGCCGGGGCTGCGCGGCGCCTCGGCACTGTGGGGCGCGGAGGGGGCCCCCCAAGGCAGCCGGTCCCCGCGGGGTGGGGCAGCGGCTCTGGAGACCGGTGTCCTGGGCTCGCCCCCGGGCGCCCCGCCGGGGAGCCCCGGCCCCCGGGCGAGCCCCGCTCCCGCAGCCCGGCGGGTCCCGGCCCGGGGCGCAACAGGTCCCGGCCCCACGTGCGCCCCCCGCCGCCATCTCGCCCGCCGGGAGCCGCCCGTCCGAGCGCCCGCGACATGTCGGCGGCCCCGAGCCGGGCCTGCGCCGGGGAGCGCAGCCCGCGCCCTCCCCCCGGCCCGGGACTCACCCTGGGCTGGCGAAGCGGGTCCCTGTTCCGGGTGCCGCCCCGGGCCGCTCCCGGCGGCAGGAAGCGAGCGAGGAGCGGGGCTGACGGGAAGGGATGCAAAGCAGCCGCTCCTCGGCTCGGCTCCGCTCCCTTTTGTCTCCGCGCCGCCGCCCCCCTCCCGCCGCCAACTCCGGCCTCTGCCCTGGGCTGCCCGGCCGGTCCGGTCCGGTCCGCCCCGCCAGGCGAGCCCCGGGGCTCGCCCCCGCCCCTCGCCCGGCTCGCGGGCGGCTCCGAACCAAGTCACGCCCCCGCCCCCCGCCGGGTCCAGGCGGCCCGGCCCGGCCGCGCGGGAAGGGACCGGACCGGACCGGGGGCTCCCGTGCGGAGCCGGGGCGGGGATCGGATCGGCCCCCGCCCCCGCCCCCGCCCCGGGACTCGCCCGCACAGCGCCCGGGACCAGCGGGGGGATCGGTCAGGGCAGGAGACTGTTCCCCGAAGCGCTGCGCAGCCCGGCCCCGGGAGCGGCTGACAAGCTCCATGTGGTCTCACACCGGAGCGGGGATAACCCAGCCGGAGCGGGCGCCGAGCCCCCTTCAGCCCCTGGCCAGGGGCCTCCTGGCCAGCACCTAGTGTCACACGCATCGCACCAGCCAGCGGGCTCAGGAATCCCACAACTCACCAGTGCAGGGATTGGGCCAGGGCTTCGCTAGGCTGAAGGCCCCCAAACTTTGGCTAACCCCTTCCTTCTGAGCCCCCTTTTGTACTGTTTATCCTCTGTAAGGGGCAGTCAAATCACTGGAATCCGCTGTGGCTGGGAGCCAGGCAGACTGAGCCAGCCCGAAGGATTATTGGTGCTGTGGGGATGACAGATCGGCATCGCACAGAACCCCACCCATAGGTGCTGGAACTAGGGGTGCCGGGGGTGCTGCTGCCGCACCCGCTGGCCTGAGGTGGTTTCCATTATACAGAGAGTTTAGTTTGATTCAATATCTCTCAGTACCCCCACTGTACAAATGGGTCCAGCCCCCTTGATCCCACCCCACCACTGCAAGCAGGGCCGACTCCAGGCACCCAGCGCAGGAAGCAGGTGCTTGGGACGGCCAATGGAAAGGGGCGGCACGTCCGGGTCTTCGGGGGCAATTCGGAGGGAAGGACCAGCCGCCGAAGAATGCAGTGGCGCGGTAGAGCAGCGGCCGAAGTGCCACCGATCACGGCTTCCCCCCCCCCCCAATTCGTCGCTTGGGGCGGCAAAAAAGCTGGAGCCGGCCCTGACTGCAAGGATATCCTATGTGGTGCCACTATGTTCAGCTGTGGTAATAAGAATAACCATGACACAGAGCAAAAGACCTGAAGCTATCTTCAAGACCACCTACTCCCTGCCTGCTTCTTGTTAATATACACCAGACTCTAGCCCAGTATTGCAGTCACCAGGACTTATTGTCTTGGATGATTTGACATCCATGCAGATGATGATTCCTCTGTGTTGTCTTAAAATCTCATGGTTGCAATGATCATTATAGACAAGCTTCGTACAACTCACAATTGGGAAGTCATACTTTGGGTTTTATTTTTGGCCTGTGATTGGGAGTGCATCTGTGTGTGTGAAGATTACACCTTTATCATGGTCTTATTTTCTATTGCGACATTGGCTAGAGCTCCCAATCAGGGCCCAGGGCCCTACTGTCCTTGGCACTGTACACACGTAATAAAAAAATTGTCCCAGCCCCAAAGAGCTTATAATTCCCAGATTCATCGATTCCAAGCCAGAAGGGACCATTGGGATCATCTAGTCTGACCTCCCCTATAACACGGGACATGGAACTTCCCCCAAATAGTTCCTAGAACAGATCTTTTAGAAAAAAAATCATCCAATCTTGATTTTAAAATGGTCAGTGATGGAAAATCCACCATGACAGTTGGGAAATTATTCCAATGATTAATTACTCCCACTGTTTCTACCCCTTATATCCAGTCTGAGTTTGTGTAGCTTCAACTTCCAGCCGTTGGATCCTGTTAGACCTTCGTCTCTTAGACTGAAATATTGTACTTATATAGACTATAATCAAGTTACCCCTTAACATTCTCTTTGTTAAGATAATTAGATTGAGCTCCTTGAGTCTATCATGATAAGGCGTGTTTTCTAATCTTTGAATCAGTCTTGTGACTCTTCTGTGAACCCTCTCTAATTTATCGTCACCCTTGAACTGTGGACACCAGAACTGGGCACAGTATTCCAGCAGTGGTTGCATAAGTGCCAAACAGAGGTAAAATCACCTCTCTGCTCCTACTCAAGCTTCCCTTATTTATACATCCAAACAAGAGTCACATTAGTCTTTTTGGCCACAGCATCGCAGTGGGAGCTTGTATTCCGCTGATTGTCCACTAGGAGCCCAAAATCTTTTTCAGAGTCGCTGCTTCCCAGGATAGAGTTCCCAGTCCTGTAAGTATGGCCTACATTTGTTGTTCCTGTTTGTATTTAGACATATTAAAACACATATTGTTTGCTTGTGCCCAGCTTAACAAGCCTTCCAGATTGCTCTTTATCACCGACCTGTCCTCTTCATTATTTACCACACCACCCCTCATTTTTGTGTCATCTGCAACCGTTATCAGTGATTATTTTATATTTTCTTCTAGATCACTGATAAAAATATTGCACAATGTAGGGCAAGAAACAATTCCTGTGGAACCCTACTAGAAACCCACTGGTTCAATGATGACTGACTGTTAAATTACATTTTGAGACCTATCAGTTAGCCAGCTTTTAATCCATTTAATGTGTGCCATGCTAATTTTATGTATCAGAGGGGTAGCCGTGTTAGTCTGAATCTGTAAAAAGCAACAGAGGGTCCTGTGGCACCTTTAAGACTAACAGAAGTATTGGGAGCATAAGCTTTCGTGGGTAAGAACCTCACTTCTTCAGATGCAAGAAGTGAGGTTCTTACCCACGAAAGCTTATGCTCCCAATACTTCTGTTAGTCTTAAAGGTGCCACAGGACCCTCTGTTGCTTTATGCTAATTTTATATCATTCTAGGTTTTAAACAAAATATCATGTGGTTACAAGTCAAATGAGTTACAGAAATGTATTACATGAACATTATTACCTCTATCAACCAGATCTGCAATCTCATCAGAAAGAGCTGCCAAGTTAGTTTGACAGGATCTTTTTCCATAAAACCATGTTGATTGGCTTTTACTACGCTACCTTCCTTTTATTCTTAATTAATAGATTCCCATATCAGCTGCTCCATTATCTTGCCCAGGATTGACGTCAGACTGACAGGCCTATAATTACTCAGGTCATCCCACTTACCTTTTTCAAATATTGGTGCAACATCTAATTTAGCTTTCTTCCAGTCTTCTAGAACTTCCCCAGTGTTCCAGGATTTATTGAAAATCAACATTAATCGTCCAGCAAGCTCCTCAGCCAGCTCTTGTAAAACTCTTGGTTACAAGTTATTCAGATCTGCAGATTTACTTTAGTAGCTGTTGTTTAACCTCCTTCTGAGATACTAGTGGAATGGAAAGAGTATTATCACAAAATATGACTACCTCATCTGTTTTTCCCCCAAATACGTAACAGAAATATTTCTTGAACACTTCTGCCCTTTCTTCATTATTACTGATAGTTATACCATTTCCATCTAGTAATGGACAAGTACCATTGTCAGGATTCTTTTTGTTACTAATATACTTTAAAAACTCCTTATTGTCCTTAACTCTGCTGGCCATAGATTTCTCCTTGTTTCCCCTTACTTCCCTTATTAATTTTCTACAATTAATCTTTATCTTGTGCAAACTAAGGTCAAATTTTACCTTTCCCCCCTTAATCAGGATTGGCCCAACTTTGGAAATCAATGGACTTGCTTGGGTTCCAGAGTTCCCTGAATGAATGTTGTGCCTATGGAATATTACCGATGACCCCAGAGAGGCTGAGAGCTCACAGAATAGAAGCTGGAATGGAAGGAAGATAAAATTCAGAGTGGTGGAATTAGAGTAAGTGGAGGCTTAGCAATTAGGTGTAGTGACTAGAAGGTCAAAATTCCCAGAGGTGAGGGAGGAGGGTCAGATCTCACAACTTGGTAATGCAAGTGGTTGGTAGTTCAGAGCAGCTGCAGAGGGTGTTGTCTCAAAACTACTTCAAGGAAAACAGAGACTTTCAGCTTCCTGGATCTGAAGAAAGAGAAGGATGAGGTCTGCTTTTCATGGAACAAGCAATGGAAAAAGGTATAAGTAGAGACAATAGGGATTTGGCTGTATAGATGTTTAAAGATAGTGGATCTTAATGGAAGCAAGTACAGCGGGCAAACTAATTACAGTCACCAGTTTATTTAACAAACTTATCCTTTTTTCCTGTCTATGGACTGTCTTGGATTTTAACATATTTTTGTTATTTACAATTATTTGAAAAATTGTTTCTGGAAACATATTTCAGCCGATAGATGGCTGTGAGTATTGCTTCAAATAGCTGCTATACATTTTGTGGGTTTGGTCGGTTAAGAAACATGGCTTTCTAACTGGCTTATTCCAAAACTCACAAAGAGCTTTCAAGGTGACCACCAAACAAACTCAGCATGAATATCCATTCATGCAAACACATTTCCACTAGTGTTTGTCACTTTCTCGTGAGTTTGCTTGTACAAATGTTTGCAAAATGCATCACAAATGCCATGAATGTAAGTTTGCAGTTTTTATTTAGACAATCACAATTTTGTGTGTGTGCAGAATTCACTCATCTCCCAAAATAAGGCTTTCCACTTTAAAATAGGAAATGGAGCAGAACATATAACAGAGCTTAAGGAACACCTAGAGTGTCAAGAGAAGGCTAGAAGAGGTTAGCATGATGAAAGAGGCAGAAGCACTTCTTGTGAAGTAAAATGACAATGAGGATCTGTTTCACAGGGAATACACTGTATTTAACAAATAAATAACAGGTTAAGTGTAGGAATATTACAGAGACTTGGTACTTGAATATGTATTCTGTCTAAATAATGAATGATCTAGACAAGGTAAATGGGGTGTTCTTGTTTATCTTTTCCCACAATACAAGACTGGGAAGAGAGTCAATCCAACAGGTAAGTGTAAGGCAACCACTAATTGCCTGGGGGTAGGAAGAAACTTCTCCTACAGGTAGGTTATTCCATTGCTCTCCTCTGAAGTGTCTGATACTACCCACCATGGACTGATGAAACACCAGCCTGACCCAAAACAGCAAATGTTCATAAAAGGAGGTTAACAGGGTCAGCAGGGGTGGTTCTGAAGCACCCTACCCCCGTTTCCCCTTCTACTCAGGGTCCCATAAAAACTGCCAAAAGTCCCCTGCTGGGTTCTACTTTATCTGAGTCCAAATAAACTCAAAAATAGTGTCTTCTGCCGGGACTCCTGTTGGTCCCCAACCCTCTTCCCTGTGGTCCATCCATCGCCAAGTCTGCAAGCTGGGCACAACTATTCAGGCTCTACTCCCCCACACCCA
>NW_020664418.1:51734214-51765627 GCF_002925995.2 Terrapene triunguis | reverse complement strand
AACCAGGTGCCGCCCCAAGCATGTGCTTGGTTGCCTGGTGCCTGGAGCTGGCCCTGTTAGCAATGCACTTAAGCGTACACTTGACTTTAGTCACATGCTTAAGTCCCACTGACTTCAGTGACTTACGCTGGGGGTATTCCCTTGTGAGGAAGTCTGCCGGGTTTGTGACCCCGCAAAGGGGCATACAAGCGCTGCCGTGGCGGCAAGGATCAGGGCCCTAGGGTTGACCTAGCTTCCATTGAAGTTGATGGAAGTTTTGCTATTGACTTTAATGGGAATAAAATTGGGTTCTTAGTTTTCGTTTTTCAGAGAAGGTTGGGTGTGTTTCAATTCAACTTTTACAGGCTCCTGCTTGCAAATTGTCCCAATCTTTGGAAGTTTTTGTCCCAGCTGTTTTTGAAACTTTTGGGCAGGGGGAAAAACTTAAACTGTTGGAAAAGTGTGTTCCTCACTATCCGACATCTCACGCTTTCCATTAATGTTGTCTCTTTGTTGAGATCGAGCATGCAGTTTCAACCCTTAAAGGAGAACTTTGCAGAAAGTTATGAGCATGTGAAATCAGAGTTATAATGAAACACCTGCCATACCCTTAACTATAGCAGCTCTTGCTATTGCAAACCCTTATAATAATAGTTGTAAAGCTTTAGAAAAGGTGAATTGTTCCTGGGTATTACCTTGCATGATCTGACACAAGCCTGCTCCCTGGCCCCCTCTTTGGCTTTTGACAAACACATACCTGCAGCGAGGCTTGGAATTCAGTGACCAGTGGGTATGTCTTCACTACCCGCCGATCCGGCGGGTAGCAATCGGTCTATCGGGGATCGACTTACCGCGTCTCGTGAGGACGCGGTAAAATCGATCCCTGATCGCTCTGCCGTCGACTCCGGAAATCCACCTCGACAAGAGGCAGCAGCGGAGTCGGCGGCAGCGCGGCAGCGGTCGACTTTCCCCCGTCCTCACCGCCAGGTAAGCCGACCTAAAATACGCAACTTCAGCTACGGTATTCACGTAGCTGAAGTTGCGTATCTTAGGTCGGAACCCCGCTGTAGTGTAGACCTAGCCAGTGACTCATGTAACCAGGTCTGAATTAAGGCAATCCAGGGCCCTAGGCACACCATAGCATGATGCCCCGGTGAGTCCGACCCCATGGCCCCACTTCGATACCATCACACTGCTCCCCACTTGGAGTGGTGGTGTAAGGGGCCCTCCATCCCTTCCAGAGAGGCAGAAGTAGCAGCATGAAGTCCCCTTTTATCTCCTTCCAAGAGTGGCTTCAGGACCCCCCGCCCTTTTCAGAAGCACCCCTTCTCCTCCAGAGAGGCAGGGATGAAAGCAAGGGACCCTCAGTACTTAGACCAGCACCTGGGATATATCTGCTACAGTGGGTGGGACAAGCCCACTGCACTTTTCTCTTGCTACCCTGAAAGCCGTCTGCTGGAGAGGTGTTGGCAGGCATCCCCAGTGTAGTGGGCTGTGGAGTTAACACCCCATTGAGAGATGGGATAGTTCCCCCTCACAGCAATTGTATCAGGCTATCTGCAGACTCAGGCAGATGGCACTGCATCAGTTACACTTGCTTCATGCTTCAGGTTTGTTTGTTTGTTTGTTTTTTCCCCCCAACCATGATGCCTAGACATGTCTGGGTTTCTTTTATAGGAACATGAGATTGCAATGTAATCACCTGACTCCAGGAGCCAGGGCCATAGGCATAGGCGTGGAATGCCTTTACTGTCATCTGGCCCTGGGCGTAGAATCCCCAGTGCAGGCAGGCAAAGCCACAATTTGCACCAGTAGAGTTTACACCAGTGTCAAGCAGGAGCAAATAGCAGAGTTCCTTGTCTCCCCCAGGGTCTCACTGGTTCCTGGGCACCGATGACTGGGATGGAAGCAAACCCCAGAGTGGACAAGACCTGATATTTCCGAAGCATGGCTGTTTCCTGACCTTGGCAAAACGTTCTGCCAGCTCCCCACTCGTGGAAGGGAGAGTTCTCCCCAAATGTCTCGTCCAGCCTCCTGTTTCGTAGGGTTAGGTTGTGAGCCTGAGTCATGAGGTTCTGCATCAGCTTGGGGAGCGTTGTGTGTATGCCCCCCTTGTTCGCATGCCCATGAGCCTCCCAGGGGAGGGTTCCCAACATTTTCCCAGTAGGGGAAGCACATGTAAAAGAGTGTCTTATGGACACTTTCCTCTCTTCATGAACCCGCTCCAGCGCCCTGGCTGTGGCCTGCGACATGCAGGCGGTCAGGCGAGATGAAAAGTCTGCGAGCAGCAGGACTGCCATGGCAGAGTCACTCTGGAAAAGCACAGAACCAGCTTTAGCTTTGCAGTGCAATGAGACTTTGCCCTTTCTGACAAATATTCCCTTCCCCTGCTGGGCATTTCCCTTCCCATCACTCTAGGTGAAGAGCCAGCACCAGAGTCCCCTCCCAAAAAGTACATAAGCATTCATTGAAATCAATGGGCAACTCACCTGCTTAGAATCAGAGGGGTAGCCGTGTTAGTCTGAATCTGTAAAAAGCAACAGAGGGTCCTGTGGCACCTTTAAGACTAACAGAAGTCTAACCTGCTTAGAGTTACATGTGTTCTTTGCTGGATCAGGGCCCACCTGATCAGCCAGCACTTGGCAGACCTCCAGCAAGTGCTCCCCCATCAGCAGCTTGGGAACTGCTGCTGGAAAGACTTTCATCACCTCTCTTGTGTCTTCTCCACCCAATATTTGCAGGCTTTAACTCCTAGCCCCTTATCCTGCCTTGATGCCCTTCTCATTTCCTCAATGCTTGTACTGTATCCCTTGCTAGGATGATTTTGTCTGACTTATACTGTGAGCTGAGACCCCATCCGGATGCGTCCTGGCCCAGCTTGTGCTCAGACACTGAGAACTGGAGTGAGACGTTGTTCTGGATGGTGCAGACCCCTTGGGCCAATTTCATCTTTGCTGTAACTCTATGAACTTCCCTGGAGTTACATAAGGGGTGAATTTCGCCCACTGGGTATTTGCCAAACTATGCCAGCCTTGCCATCACAGATGCAGAACTTGCCATGGTCACTGCTACTGGTACCCAGGTCCTGGAGATGGTCTGGAGCAGGGTCATTTGGGTTTGTGAAATGCAGGACGTTCACACACACTTCCAAATTGTTGAGGATTTACTGCCATGACCCTGCTAGTTACATATTGACGTTATGACACTATGCCTCATCTTCCTCAGAGAGAGATTGTTATGATAGGAATATGCCATAACTAAGATGTGTTTTATGCAAGACGGATCATGTGAGGTGTCATTGGAAAGATTATGATGTACTGACTATGATTATCCTATTTGTATGCATGTATCATTTTTGTATCTGAAGTTGGGAATATTGTCTATGTACCTATTTCAACTGTGTTTACACCTGGGGCATGCCCACCAGACAAAATGCAATCAGTCTGGATGGGCCATTAGGGAGAACAATAGGACTTTGAAGATGCTAATCTCCCACCTTCCTGAGAAGGTTCCTGGGATGCTGCAAACAACCTTTGAGTCCTGGCTGCTTTGACATTGCAGTCTCATGTGATCATGTCACCTGATACTGGACTCCATCTTGGACTACTAGTATTTTTCCACTAATAGGGGGTGGGGATCAAACTGGGAAACAAAGGATTCCCACCATATGTAAATCCTATTTAAGGCAGGGAAGTGAGTTAATCTGGGTTCATTCTTCACTGAATCCTCACCCAGGATGACTAATGGAAACATCTAAGAAACAAAGACACAAGTGGGGGTTGGGGTTGGGGGGAGGGGAGAAGGATTGAGCCCAGGCTGGAAAAGATGTCTGTCTGTGAAAGGAATATCTGGAGTTTTAAGCTACAAGGAAGAGCAAAACAACATTTAGGGTGAGAAATTACTACTTGTACCAGTTTCCTTAGTGTATTAAGCTTAGTTTGCGTGTTTGTTTTATTTGCTCAGTAATCTGCTTTGATCTGTTTGCGATCCCGTATAATCACTTAGAATCTATCTTTTATAGTTAATACATTTGTTTTTGTTTTCTCTAAACCAGTTTGTGAAATTCATAACGGGGGGCCAAAAAGCTGTGCATATCTTCCTCCACACTGAGGGAGGGGGTGAATTTCATGAGCTTGCGCTGTACAGGTCTCTGTGCAGTGCAGGACAATACAGTTTTGGGTTTACACTCCAGAGGGGGTGTGCATTTGAGTGCTGGGCAATTCCTTAGCTGAAGCCTTCCCATGCAGAGCTGATCTCAGTGTCTGTGACTTTCTGCAGCTGGGGGTGTCCCTACCTGTGTGTGCTGGAGGAGGCTTGAGGGCTTGGCTCAGCAGGACAGGGTGAGGGAGCCCAGGCTGGTAGAACGGACGGGCTCAGTGGTACCCCAGTACATCAGGTGGCACCCCGGAGTGGGGGGTAACCCATCACAGTTGTATAGATGTTTTTTATCCAAAAGAGATAGCAGTGACCCTACAGAGTTTGCTTCTGACCCATGCTATGTATTTATGACAGATATTGCCTCAAAAACTTTCCCCCCCTTACATTTTTGTGTGTGTCTTAGAATTATCATCTTGTCCTCCCTGGAGGACCATGGAATCGGAATAGGAGCTTTCTCAGCCCTCAATAGAAGAGGAGGGGCAGGGGAATGCTGAATTTTTCAAAGCAATTTGTCTTGACAAGGATGAAAGGTATTTTCTTAGATTGTGTTAGCTAGCAGTGTCTACCCAGCACCTTCTAATTAAACGCCACGATCGAGCTTGTGCTGAAGTACAGCCTGCCTGGAGTTTGAGAATGTGTTGTTTAGCGCATACCCGCTAGCACAATCACAACAATAAAGCACATGTTAAACGGATTAAGAAGTAACTGCTTGATCTCAAAAATGACTTGTCGATGGGAATCCTCATCGAATGGGGTTGTTTCTAGTGGAGCTCTGCAGGGATCGGTGTGAGGTCCAAGGCTGTCTGATATTTTCATCAATGATCTGGAAGTAAATATAAAATCGCTGCTGATACAATTGTGGGTGACACTAAGTTTTTGTGGAATGGTAAATAATGACAGGGTAGTCATGCCAGGCAATATGGATCACTTGGTTAGCTGAACCCATTTAAACGTACCGCATCTTCATACAGCCAAATCTGAGGTCAGACATCTAGGAATAAGGAATGTAGGCCATACCCCTTAGAGGGGACTTGAGAGAGGCGCACATTGGGCCCCTCTGGTTTCGCCCTGTTGCCCTCTCCAATCAGTCAGGAACGCCTCAGCTTGATGCCACACCAGTGTTCTTTATTTACAGTTGTTTTCCCGCCACCACTTTCCTCCTATGTACAGGTTTCGCAGCCAGCTTTGCCAAGTGCAGGCCTGGCCAGCAACAGACCCGAAGGCTCCCACCTCCCTCTGTGCCTGGCCTTCCTTCCTTCCTTCCTTCCTTCCTTCTTTTCTTTTCTTTTCTTTTCCACCTCTTCCTCCAGCTTTCTCCCACTCTTTATAGCCCTGGCTAATGAGGCTGGCAGGTGCTGCCCGTTACCAGGCAGACCCAGGGCTATCCAACCAGCCCCAATCCATTCCCCTTGTTTGGGGCTGGAGTGACAGGGGCTGATTAAGTGCTTTTCACTCAGCACCCTGTCACCGGACTGTCACCTGGAAAGCAGTGACCCTGAAAAGGATTTAGACCTCTTGGGCTATGTCTACACTAGAGACCTTACAGCAGCACAGCTGTACCATTGCAGCTGCGCCACTGTATGGCCTCCCATGTAGCTGCTCTGTGCCAGTGGGGAGAGCTCCTCCCTCAACATAATTAAACCACCCCCAGCGAGCAGCCGTTGTGATGTCGGCTGGAGAGCGCCCCCCATGGACATAGCGCTGTCCGCACCAGTGCTTTTGTCAGTGAAACTTATGTTGGTCGGGGGGTGTTTTTTTGTCTTCAAGGCTCTGTACAGCCTCCCCCTCACTGGCATGGTGGTAAGAATACTGCTGCAGCCTCTGGCGCTGGTGGCCGGAGCTGCACTGGTGTTAGCAGCTGTAGGACATTGGCACAGGAAATGCCCAGTGTAGAGGAGATCTGAGAGGGTAGAGAGATGTCGCAAGGAGCAGAGCTGCAGTTCAGCTGAGTCCCTTGGGTCTGCAAAGTGAAGCCACCTCCAGAGAGCCCCTGAGCTGTTCCATTCTTCAGAATATCGATTACCGCAAAAGTGAGAGCGTTGCTGCAAAATCCCGCCTGTGCTGCTGGAAACATGAGGGGCTGTGGGCACCCTGCTAGCCTCGGTCAGGCCTGCAGCCTTTCACTCGGATCACCAAAGCGTCTTGGTTAGGTTGTGAAATGTGATTTCTAATGGGGATTGCTCTTCCCAGGCCAATGGGCTCGCTGGGCTAGCCTGCACCAGGTGGTCCGGTACTGGCCTTGGCTGGGCCTTTGCAGTGTAATTTCTTTGGGGCAGGGACTTGTCATTTGTCTGGTTCTATTCACTCCCTTTGCAGCCAGCACTGTGCAATTTGGCCAGTCTCTAAGTAACAGTAACTAAGGAAGGCCTAGTTGCTCAGGGTGATTAGCATACGATATGCTGAAATTGATACAAGCCAGCTACTCAGCACCTGCAAGTCACTGAGCACTTGTCCCACGTCTTGTGAATTCTCCTGTGGTTTCCAAGTTTTGCTTGAAACCCAGCACTGTGCTCTGTGCCTCGAGCTGGCTACGGGCTCTCGGTGAGGTTCCAGGGAGGGGCCTAGCTGGGGAGGCTGGAGGGCAATCCTGCAAGCGATGAGAGCACATTGTAACCTCACAGCACCAGCTGAGCCCTGGGGGAACCTCACACCAGAGGTGCGCAGAACGAGCTGTTCTGTGTTAGCAGAATCTCATTCTCCATGGACAATGGGCCCCGCTCCCACACATGGGCCTGCCCAGCCCACGAGCCATTTATTCCTGAAATGGCTTCCTCAAGACAGGGCTGTTCGAGGGAGAGGGGTGGACGTAGCCGGGGGGGAAGAGCCCACGCAGGTCTGCTCGCTCCTATTCGTTCTGAATGCACGCTGCGGAAAACAGGGATAGGCTGGTGGTGCGCAGCCTTGCAGAGGTGAAGAGACCAAGGCACAGAATGACCTTGGCACCACGTTGCGGCAGCAGGCTTGTGTGGTGTCACTACCACTCGTCATAATGATGCCAATGTTGCACCATAATCACCTGTGAGTCTGGCAAGCTGCTTCCCAGCTACACTCACACACACGCAGCACATACCTGCCCTAACTGCTGAGGACGGGAGGCAGTGTTTCTCCTCTCCTTCCTCCGGCTGCTTTGTCTGTTTCTTCCCAGTTGCAGGAGAGTTGGGGAAGGATCCCCCTGGGCCATACCCTCAGCACTTCCCCTGCAGCCTCCCTGGAGGTCAGGCAATGAGAGGACACCCCAAAGGCCACCGGTAGCTCGGCAGCCTCAGGCTGTGTTTCAGTGACACAGAGAATGGAGCATCCCCTGGCTGGAAGGGGAATTCCCCTCTCTTCATCCTGCCTGGGCCTGACCACACCCTCGTTCAGACGCCTCAGAGGGTCTAACCTATTTTAAACCCTAGCAGCTCTTCATAGAGACCAGGGGTCGGCAACCTTTCAGAAGTGATGTGCCGAGTCTTCATTTATTCACTCGGATTTAAGGTTTTGTGTGCCAGTAATAAGATCTCTTAGAAGATCTCTTTCTATAAGTCTATAATATATAACAAAACTATTGTTGTATGTAAAGTAAATAAGGTTTTTAAAATGTTTAAGAAGCTTCATTTAAAATTAAATTAAAATGCAGAGCCCCCCCGGACCAGTGGCCAGGACCCGGGCAGTGGGAGTGCCGCTGAAAATCAGCTCGCGTGCCGCCTTTGGCACGCATGCCATAGGTTGCCTACCCCTGATATAGACTGTCAGGGCCATGGGAAGAGACCTCTGGGGCTGGGTCAGAGCCACTGTATCAGCTGGGCCCAGCGCTCAAGTTCACTGCCTTTCTAAACGTCCTGACCCCCATAGCACTGCGGGTCGCTGCATGACCTCGTCGATTACTGCCCTCCAAACAGCTGGACAGAGAAAACACGGCTTTTTGTTAATTCAACGTATTTATTTTTGCAAGATGCCCACTGGAGCAGTCTGGTAGCTGGGCCTGGGCCATTCCTCTCATGCCCTCTGCTGGCCCTAGTTCTGTCAGTGACCATCACTCTTGATCAGCAGCACCTCCTGCTATTTGAGTCCTGGGGCTTTGCTGAGCCCAGCAGGGTAATTGCACCAAATCTGATGGTGTTTTAATGACACACCAGAGCAATGTCTGGCAGTGCTGCCGGAGTTCTTGTAGCTCAGTCAGAGGGTGACTGGCCCAGCCCCACCTAGGCCATGCACAGCTCTGCTTCCCGGGGTGGGGGGGGAGGGCGCAGTTATTGCAGTCACATTGCAAACCAGTCCAGTAGACCTAGTGACAAAAGAGAAACTTCCAGCGAGCCAAGCGGGGGGGGGGGGGGGGGGGGAGGGAGCAGCCTGCCTCTCTGCAGAGGGGGGTAGGGAGGATTTAAAAGGACCACCTCAAAGAAGCTGAGGGCTGAAGCTTGTCCGGCTACCAACCCAGTCCCTAGAAGCAGACTATCAGAGCCAGGCCCAAAGGAGGCTCTGGGACTCCTGCTCCAGGGGAAGGAAGGGTTGGACCCGAGCGTCTAAGGACCCATTGCCATACTGTACGGGACTCAGTCGGTGAGAGCCCTGGCAGGAGAAGCTCAGCTCACAGCATTCAGGCCTGGCAGGGACTCCGTAAAGAGCCAGACAAGGAGGTGCGCAAGGCAGTACATCTCTAGGCCATGGGGGCCATGCTCTGCCTCGCCACATGCATGGCTTAGTGACCACTCCTAGTTCCTCTGATCTTATTTTCATTTGGGACCAAATCCAGCTTTGAACCCAGGCTGTTAAAGAGAAAAGGCTGGTGCCTAGCCACACAGCAGCTCTGCCCAACACCAGTGTGCTAGCGTCCTGCTGGGTGTGTGCCCCCCAACCGCGAACAGCATGTGAGTGCCAAGCTGTTCAAGAAACCAGGCCTTGGGGGAAAGCGGCTACCCCTTTGGGATTGTCAGAAGTGCTGAGGCCCCACCTGCTTGCCCGGGTGCCAGGGGTGGGACTAATCCAGCAGGAGCAGCTGAAGGGCAGAATTTTCAGATCTCCTGTGCTGCCCACACTCAGTTTTGCAAATTCTGGAGCAGCAGCCGTGTGTGCTCGCTCCCGGGTGTGAGGCTGCCTGGCCCTTGGGGAATTCCCCTCCCCACACAGCAGACACCTCGCAATGAGTAACAAGGGCCAGCACCCAGAGCAGCCATGGTTTGCTTTGTGTATGGAGTTGGATGGCTACGGTAATGACAATGCGACAGCTCCCCTCAGAGCCTGTACCCCCAGATGAATAGGACCTAGGGAATGGGCGTGTTTCTTCCTCGCGCTGCCGTGTTTGCCTATGATGCCACCAGGAAAGGAGATCCCAGAGGGACCTCCTTGAATCTTAGCTCTGTCCCCACCTATCCTGCTCAGTTCAATTCAATTCCTTTATTGGGAGGACAAACTCTACCACTGAGGCCATAGCATAAGAAACGACAGCCTCCTCCAGTCTGCTAGGAACGTCACCCATGGTTTGGGGGCTGATCCGTGTCCGTCGGAAGGTGGCTCCCTAATACGGGGCTGGCTCTGCATCACTCCTGCTCAGGCCTGGCCTTGGCCCTGCTCGCTGGGGCATCTCTCATGGCCCTGGTACGTTAGGGGAATGGCTCCCTCGTGCTGGGGACACCGCACAGAAAGTGGCTCCATCTCCCCTCTGGCTGGCTGCAGTCAACCCTGGGGTCGGACTGGGCTCTGGGCCTCCCACTCCTCCCCCCAGCCTCTCACTTCCCACCCCAGCCTGAGGGCAACGGGTTGGGGGTGCTAATCTAACTTAGTTTTTCACACAGCGCACAGTCAACCTGGGGAACTCCTTGCCAGAGGATGTTGTGAAGGCCATGACTATAACAGGGTTCAAAAAAGAACTAGATAAATTCATGGAGGATAGGTCCATCAATGGCTGGGAATGGGCGACAGGGGATGGTTCACTTGCTGATTCCCTGTTCTGTTCATTCCCTCTGGGGCACCTGGCATTGGCTGCTGTCGGAAGACAGGATACTGGGCTAGAAGGACCTTTGGTCTGACTCAGTCTGGCCAATCTTATGTTCTTAACTCTGCTCAGCGCCCAAACCCCTGCCCCAACCTGACCTCCCGCTCCACTCCCTCTCCAGCTCAGCCCCTGCCCCACATCCTCCCCCCACCCAGCCCCCCAAATCTGCCCCTGCCCCACATCCTCGCCTCAATCCCACCCCTGCTCCACATGCTCCTCCCACCCAGCCCCCAAACCTGCCCCATATCCTCCCCCGGTCCAGCCCCCCAAACCCACCCATGCTATCCTCCCCCAAAACCTGCCCCTGCCCTGCCCCACATGCTCCCCCTACCCAGCCCCCCAAAGTGCCCCTGCCCCACATCCTCCCCCATCCAGCCCCCCAAAACATCCCTTCTATCCTTCCCCCCATCCCACCCCCCAAACCCACCCCTGCCCCGCCCCATATCCTCCCCCTGGTCCAGCCCCCCAACCCACCCGCCGGATTGAGACCCGCCCCTCCTGTAGCCCCTCCCGCGCTAAGCCCCGCCCTAGAAACGCCTGTTCCAGCCCCGCCCCAACGCTCATGTAGCCCCGCCCATGTCCCGCGCTCGGGCTGTTTCTTCGGAGGCCCCGCCCCTCTTCCTGGCTCTCCCGCACTAGCCCCGCCCCTAGAGACTCCTGTTCCAGCCCCGCCCATGTCACGAGGCCCCGCCCCTCTGCGAGCCGGACCCGCCGCCATGAGCCGCCCGTGTGAGGAGCGCGGCCTGCGCGCCCGGCCGGTGCACAGCGAGCGGCTGCCCGGGCGCTGGGACCCGCCCGCCCTGCAGGGGTACGGGAGCCCCCGCGCCGCCGGGGGCGGGGCCTGGCGCGTGCCCCCGTGACCCCCCCCCCGAGTCCGCGCTCCCGGTGCCGCGCGGGCACAGCCCTGGAGCCCCGCCAGGCGGACCCAGTGGGGGCGGGGCGGGAGAGGCTCGCGGGAAAAGCCTCTTTCCTTGTCCCGCACTAGGTAGCCCAGGGACAAGGAAGCACGGCATGGAATGGAATGAAATGCTCTGTAACCTGCGGAACTCACTGCTGCAGGGGGCGAGTGAGGCAAATGCTGTGTGGCGCTTTGTAAAGTCGAGCGGGATCTTTACGTTTTATTTTGAAGACTAAGACCAGCATCTGTAGTGACACTGAGTGGGATCAAAGCTACTGGCACCTCTCAATCCTTATTAGGGTGTCCAGACAGCAAATGTGAAAAATCAGGACAGTGGGTGGGGGGGTAATAGGAGCCTATACAAGAAAAAGACCGAAAATTGGGACTGTCCCTTTAAAATCAGGACATCTGGTCACCCTAGGCCTTATCCAACATCAAGGCTTGAGCTGACCAGCTGCTGGGCTCAGGAGAAATATGTCCTGCAGATGGGGTGGGTTTGTTTTTGTCCGAAGCACCTGGTTCTGGCCACTGCCTGAGATGGGGACATGGGACTAGATGGCTGTCCTGGTGGCACGGACTGTGTCTGATTGTTCCCTTCCCCTCCCATCTGCAGTGGGAATGGCGTGATTCTGGAGGGAGAGCTTCTTGATGTCTCTCGTCACCTCATCGTGGATATTAACGGCAGGAAGGTGAGCAAGGTGCCTTGCCCCGGGCTTCCCCTGGGGAGGAAGAGGCGCAGAATAGGTGCCGGGGGTGGGGGGAGTCAGAGATAAATGACCATAATCTGTCTAGAGCTTGATACAGAGAGGGCAGCAGCAGACTTTCCCCAAGCAGGGCACAGAGGGGGCACATGAGCCAGTCCTGGGAGAGCCTCCCGCTAACAACGATACGGCGCACTGGCATTTTTCTCCATATTTCTCAAAGTGCTTCCCACAGATGTCTTAGGATCATTATAGCCATTTCCCAGCTGGGGAAATTGAGGCCCAGAGATGGGCATTGACTCTCCTGTGGCCACCCAGGGAGTCACTGGCAGATCTGTGCTGTATCCACTGGGCTGTGCTGCTGGTCATGCATTGCATAGGCGTCTGTCTGTCTGTCCCTCTTTCTGCGCATCTCCTGCTTTTGCTGATGCCTTCCTTCAGGCACTAGGGTTAGGGTTCCTGCTTCAGATGTTTGGCAGTCCAGCGGAGCATCTGATGCAGGTGCCCGTCTCAGGAGGCGGCGGGGTGGGGTACCTCCTCAGAGATGGGCTGGCACCGCGCTAACTGTCTTCCAGAGCATTGCGCTGACCGCCTCCCTTGAAACGACTCTCCCTGGGATTGGCCTCGTGCTGCAGTGAGCAGGTCCCAGCTGCTGTGTGGGGCTCTGTAGGCTGGGCACTTGGCGTGTCAGTTTCTGCAGCCTGGAGTACGGCTGGGTAGTGGCGGCTTTGCTGGTCTATGTCCTGCTACAGTTGTATGCACTGGTGCTGTCTCCGGTTCACCCCCTTGCAGCAGGTGGGATAGGGAATGCCGTTACTCGGGCTGTCATCTCCCTGGGACTGGCCGGCAGTCTGCGGGTCGTGGGCTGCAGGCCACTGGAGCAGGGGGACAGGGAGCTGGTGACCTGCTGTCTGGCTGTGAGCATCTCTGGTTCCTCCCCGCTGCAGGAGCGATACTACGTGCTGTACATCAGGCCCAGCCAGGTCCATCGCCGCAAGTTTGATGCCAAGGGAAATGAGAGAGAGCCCAACTTCAGCGACACCAGGAAGGTGAACACCGGCTTCCTCATGTCCTCCTTCAGTAGGTATTGGCAGGAGTCCTCCTGTGGCTCAGTCCCTCCCTGCTCTCCCCAGCAGTAGCACAGAATCCATCCTGTGCGTTCAGCTCAGCCGCAGGAGGCTGGCTCCCCCTTTCCGGTTCTCTCACCCCCGAGGAGGGGGGAGGCTCAGGGACTCTTGTACCTGGGGTCGGGGAATTGTCCTCGACCTCCTTCCCTCTCCTGCCCAGCGGGTGCCATCTTGCCCATGCCCCCTGCCGCTGACAGTGGCTGGTTTCCCCTCAACTGGAAGTGGAGGCCAATGCTCACCTTTGAATTGGGCTGGGGGGAGGGCGTGCCGCTCTCTTCAGCCTCTTGGAGGTGTGAAATACCACGGGCTTTGAGCCCTGCCCGACCCTGATCTCTCCCATCTGGAGAGTCCTTTACTCATCCTGGTCCGTAGAGCCAGGCTGGAGAGGCTCTGTGTTACAGATGTCTTGGCACTTTAAGGCACATGTGAGCCAGGGAGCTTGGTGTCAGGATCCTTGGGACCAGAATCAGAGCCCACTCCTTCCTCCCCCCGGGGAATTCAGACTCCTGGGCATCCCTTGCACAGCTCCCCTGCTGGGATCCATCCCTTCCCCTGCGCTGGGTCTCCGAGTGCTGGGCGTTTCACGTACGCTGGCATTTGCTTTGCCTGTGGCAGAAGTGGAAGCCAAAGGCGATACGGACAGGCTGTCCCCCGAGGAGCTGAAGGGGCTGGTGACTAAGCCGGAGCTGCTGAGTGTGACCGAGCGCCACACCCCCAGCCAGGCTGTGGCCTTCTGGCTGCTGGAGACGGAGCTGGAGAAGATGGAGCTGGAGCTGGGAGCAGAGATCCGTCTGAAAACCCGGGGTGACAGCCCCTTCATATGTGAGTGGTCCCCTCCCCCGGGCTGGGCTCTTCATGCACCTGCTCCCCAACGCGGCACTGGGTCATTGCTCTTGGCTTTGGGGCACCATCCTCCAGCTGCCTCCTGCCTGTTAGTTACTGGTATTAACGGGGATTGAGGCGCTGCTGCCCTGTGCGTGGTGTTGGGATTGTAGCCCTTTGGATGTGTTCTGGGGCCTTAACCCAGGTCCCCCGGGAGCTAGAGCAGATGTAGTGGCACCAGCACATGTCCTAGGCATTCCCCAGCTTACCCAGGAACCTGGATTCCTGCTGCTCCTGTCTTGCTTCTTCTCTGCCAGCTTCACCACAGAGACAGCTCATCACCTTCCATTTCCATGGCTTACAGGCCTGCTGGGAAACTGCTTCCGCCAACACCCCCTCAGCCCGCACTTCTGCTCCATGTAGCTCCTTTCTCCCTCTCAGTCTCTCTAGCCAAGCTGCATGCAGGGACAGTGACCAAGTGTAACTTTGTTGGCGACGCACAGGCTGGGGCTTCCTGGACTGACAACATCATGGCTAACAGACCTCAAGGAGGGCCAGCCCCCGAGCCCAGGGGACAAGGGGACGGCGCAGAGGAGGATGAATGGGTAGGTGGAAATACTTCCTCCCGTTCCGGTTGAAGTGGGGAAGCAGGATCACAGGGAGGGATTAATCATCCGGGAAGTTCCTCTCTGAGCAAGGTCCAGCCGCTCAGGTGGGAGAGGCTGGGATTGCAGTCCTGGGGGCTGACTCCTCTAGGGGTATGGCCAGGTACCAGCCCGGTGGGCTGCCCCATAGCAACGTGCCCTGGAGAGGGGTGGGCAGCTCTCCTGAGAGCACCGTTCTGCTAGGGCCATATTGAGTACACCAGCTCATCTTACGGAGCCACTGATCAGCTGTCTGAGTGGGAGATCTCCGTGTGAAAGGCTCCATCCCCTGGGAGGCAGCCGGTCCCCTTGCCTGCGAGAGCTGCGTATTCCGTCCCTGTCCCAGGCTCCCTCCTCCAGGGCACACACAGGGGCTCTTGTGCTGGCTGGCAGTGCCCATCCTCTGCAGTCTGCTCTGGGGACAGACCGCAGGATGTACCAGCAGTCCCTGAGCTCCCCCTGTCCCGTGCAGAAAAGGTAGCCAGCCATGGGGCTGTGCTGTCCCTACAGTGCTTCAGCAGCTGCTGCGTGGATTGCAAAAAGTGGAGACAAATGGCCAGGCTGGGTCAGAGCATGGGCCCAGGTAGCCCAGTGTCCTCTCTCTGACAGTGGCCAGTGCCAGCTATGTTGGGGGGAGTGAACAGAACAGGCCAATAGTGATCCAACCCCGTCATCTACTCCCAGATTCTGGCAGTCAGAGGCCTATGGACACCCAGAGCACGGGGCTGCATCTCAGACCTTGACATCTGCACACCTGCATTCTGGGAGATGGCTTCTGTCCTTTACAGCCAATGCTGTGCTTATTCCTGTACAATGCCCCTGCTCCAAGGAGCACCCATCTCGATTCCTGACTCGTAATTTGTTGTGTTTGTGGCTTTTCCACTTCTCCGTTTCTTCGGCCTGTTATCTGATGCTGCTTCTTGGACACGCCAGCTCTGTGGCTACACAGCTCCCTCCTGCTAGTCCGTGATGAGGCCAGCAGTGGGCGCTGCACCACCAGCCAAACCCACACTGCTCTTGCCTTTCCCTCCTCCCATGGCTCGCTGAGCCCATCCCCTCTCCTGGAGACTCAGCATGGTTTCTGGGTTCCGAGCCCAGCCCGGATTCTCTTTCGCACTGACTGGCTCTATTGGCTTTTCCCTTAGGATGACTGAGAGCCGAGGGACCTTCTCCACTGAGGCAGCCGCCGCTGTGTACAGTAACTTCTGTTCTTCTTGCTTTTGACTCCACGGCACCAGGGAGGGGGCAGAGCCTGGATGGGGGGATTCGCACCCCTGGGTTGTTCAGGATGCAGTTTGCACTGGGCCAGCCCTGAGGAAGAGGTCTCCATGTCCAGCTGGCCTCTGTATGTTTTGCAGTGTTTGTCCACCGAGTCCTTGGGGGTCCATGTGGCTCTGCCCTGAGTTCCAAGAATCCCTGTCTCTCCTCCCCACCTGCGTCCTGCTTTGGGCAGAGGCTGTGGCACAAATGCCCAAGCTTATGCTTCCCTTTGAAATGGATGGACTGCTCAGAGCAGGCAGCTCCGGCTTTTCCTGGCTGCTGTGAGCCGCAGGGGGAAGGTTGGCACTGCCCCTCTGCTTAGTGCACCCTGCCCAGCCGCTGCCCCTGAGAAATCCCACTCAGTACGTGTGGATAAGGCCTGTCGGGCCCAGCCAGTCCATCTCCCTTGGCCATGGAGTCCTGCTCCTTATGGGACACTAACCCGTGTATGCTGCTGATTGGAAATGTCCCAAGCTGTATGCACGAGCCATACTCTAACATCCTGCCTGTGTATTTATGAGCAGTGGTTTTTTTATTAATAAATCTCTCAAACCTACACCAGAAGCATGGGACTGATATTCCCAAAGCCTCCCCAGCCCTCTGCCCAGGGAGAACTGGCTCTTGTATCTTTTCCAAATACCGCCCTCTTAGTTTTGTCTGTAACCTAAAAAAGAAGAAACTTTCAGGGGCAAGTAATACAAGCATCTCCCTCTGGCTGGGAAGAGAGGGTGGTTCTGTGGGAACTTCCTTAGCTGCTGGCTTAAAAGGAACCGCCCTTAATTCCGTACCCTGTGCATGGGTAGAAAGGGCACATTTTGTTACACGGCCCACCTGGGCTGCCTGCTTTCCAGCCGGGATCTCTCACTGAGGAACTCGAGATGTACTGTAAATTGAAGAGAAGCGTGTGTCTGCAACACAAGGCTGCCTGGCCCAAGGTGTGAACGGGGAAGCAGGGGAGAAAGCCCTTTTGGGGAAGTGCCTCGGGCTGATTTCCCACTTGTGGGCTGTCTCTAGCTATGATTGCTCCTGCTGGGCAGCCGCCCACCTCAGGAATACGGGATGGGGGTGCCTCCGCTTTCCCCAGCACTGAGTGCTGCTAGTCTGCTCCATGCAGAGTTCTAGGACAATCCCACGTCTGCTTGCCTGCTAGCTGCCCCATTGCCTGGGCCAGTCCTGCCCAGCAGTGCCATGGGGTACAATGAGGCGGGGCGTGGGAGTGGCAATCGCACACCCAAGGATAGGCCTGTTTCCTCCCTAAGGCGTGTGAAACTCCTGCCAGCTCCTGGCTCAGCCAGGGTGTCCCCCCCCCGCACTGGCAGGGCCCTGACCCCAGCAGCGCTGGGCAGTGTCCACTGGCCCTGGCTGCTCACCATGTGTGTCCCCCGCTAGCAGGGCCCGTGGATCCCCGCAAGGCCCGTGGATCCCCACATCCCGCGTACGCCTCCACAGCCACTGGCCTCCACCACCCTCAGTGTGGGAGACAGCCGCAGTGGGGCCATGTGTCCTGCGGGGCCAGAGCTGGCCCAGGGGTGCTGCAGCTTGGACACAGTTAATGCCGTCCCTGGGAGATGCGTGGGGCCGGGGTCGGGATGGGTGTAGGTGCTGCCCCCGCAGAGTGTGGCATCACTGCAGGATGCAGCAGTGGAGCATGGTACATGGGCTTGCAGGGGCCAGCTGTCCACCAGCTCCCGCCTCCTGGGAGTAGCCTAGTGGGGGGAGGGGGCTGGGGGAGGTGCCCCACTTCTGCTGCAATTCCACGGAAAGTGACCCCAGCAGTCCCCCAGGTGGAGGAGCTGAGCGGGAGCACAGCCTAGCAGATGCAGCTATACTGGCTGTGGGGTGAGCCCTTGCTTAGGCTGTAGTGTGGGGGAAGAGGAAGGAGACAAAGCGGCAGAGTTGAGGGGCTGGCAGGTGAGCGTGGCATGGGGTGGAGGGGGTCTGGCAGGGGAGCCTGGCACAGGGATGGGGGGGAGGTTGGCAGGGGAGCCTGGCACAGGGAGGGGGGGGAGGGGTCGGCAGGGGAGCCTGGCACGGGGTGGGGACTGGCAGGGGAGCCTGGCACAGAGGTGGGGTGGGGGTGAGTGGCTGGCAGTTCATTTTACATCATCTCCACCCTTTCATTTTTCAGTGTGTCCTGGGTGATGATTAGGTTTCAGAGTTAACTGCTCAGAGGAGTGAGGCAAGTCGTCCCTCTCTGTGCCTGGACCGCTCCAAGACACATGGAGGGGCTGCTCCGCCTGGGAGCTCAGGGGCTGCAGTGAGGCTAGGGACAGTGTTGTCTGCACTCTGGGGAGCGGCACTCTGCCGCACAGGGCCACTGGGGGAGCGGACCAGAGGCGAAGTGCCCTGCCCAGCCAGCGCCAGGTGCCCTGGCTTGCGAGGAGCGTTCCAGATGGTGCAGCATAAGGAGTCCTCTTGGTGCCGTGTCTCTGAGCCCCCTCACTCACCCTCGCCCCCACTGTGGGCTGGAGACCTTGGCAAGCCCCGTCCACAGACCTCCTGGGTGTCAGGCCAGTCCGAGCTGCTGCGCTCCCCGGGTGCATGCCACCGCCCTGGCTCTTGGGCGTCATTCGGGTTGTGCAGGGAGTTGTTTACGTGCTGCTGAGCCCTATGGACAATATAACTGCAGCCTCTCGCTGTAGCCCAGAGCTCACCATCCACCTGTGCTGGAGGTAAGGGTCAGCGACTTCCCTGGGGGCCAGGAGACTGAGCCCCGGCATGTGCCCCGGAGCTGTCGGGCGAGCAGCTCAGGGCCCTGTCTGTGTTCCCGTTACTCTGAGGCTGGGCAGCGCCCGGAGCAGCAGCTGATGAGGATGGAAACGGCGTAGAAGGAAGTTGCCACGTGGGCTGTGACTAGCTGGCCTTGTGATGGGATGGCTCAGAAATCAGCAGTTATTGCATGGCCATGGTGTGAGCGCTGGGAGGGAGCGGCGCCAGCCTGGTATGCCAGTCCTGCCCCGTTCTGAGGGCACTCAGCACCTTCCCTGGGAGTACTCCGGCTCTGTGCCCACCTGTACCACTGCAGAGGGGACGGGTCACCCCAGCAAGCGCTAGCAGCTCTTGCTCTAAAGGAAGCTGCCGGGGCAGCTGCTTCCAGCCCTTGGTTTTCTGCCCAAGGATCCAGGAGCAGCCCCGCGGGCTCCGTCGCACCGGTTCGGCTGCACCGTTTGGGGCGTTCGCTCCGGATGTCGGAGCCGGCGCTGGCTGTTCCTTTGTGCAGGCTCTCGGCAGCGCTCAGCCCAGCTACTGTGCCTCAGGCCCAGAGCGCTCTCCTCGAGGGGGACCCTTCCCAGGGAACGACCGCCTGGTCCCTCCCCCGGGTCTGTCCCCTCCAGGCCAGGGTCTGCCGTGGGCCCCACTCCGTGATGTCCTGGATGAAGTGCCATGTGCCTGCTCCGTGGAGGGGCTCGGCCCGGGGTGCCTGTGCTCGGAGCCATGCTGCTCTCCAGGGGCCCCCGCCACGTGGCCCAGCACCACAGGGCTACCCCTGGACTCAGCACGGGGCTTTCCCAGGACAGAGGCCTGCCCCCTGGTGGTGCCCCAGAGACCTGCAGGGCCCAGGACAGCGCGTCTCTGTCTGGTTTAGCGGTGGGTCACCTGCTCGTGCCGGAGGCACCCGGCCCTGCCAGTGCAGGACAGGAATGTGGGGGGCGAAGGGAGTGAGGGGAGCAGAGCAGAGGGGAGGAGAAATGAACGGGGGGGGTAACACTTGAAACAGACAAAAGCCTCCTTGCACTGCAGAAGCCCTGGCTGCCTCCCATCGTGACTTGGCTGTGGCAGGCCCTGCTGGTGGTGGCTTGGGGCACCCAGGGCAGGGGCCGTGGGGTGGCGAAGGGGAGGGACGTGTCTGTCCTACTCCTCTGCGCTGGATCGCTGCGGAAATCAGCAACTTCCTTACTTAGCAAAACTCAATTCTATAGGGATCCGCTGACTCCTTGGGACGCCCTGAGCAGCAGTGGGAGGCCTGGCCTTCCCCTAAACTGCCCAGCTTGTACCAGCGCCCCGGCCGTCTCTGCGCGTGTGGGGCCCGGCCGGTACCAGCACCCCGGCCGTCTCTGCGCACGTGGGGCCCGGCCGGTACCAGCGCCCTGGCCGTCTCTGCGCACGTGGGGCCCGGCTGGCACCAGCCTCCCCGCTGTCTCTGTGTGTGTGGGGCCTGGCCGGCACTGGCGCCCCGGCCGTCTCTGCATGCGTGGGGCCTGGCCGGCACCGGCGCCCCGGCCGTCTCTGCGCGCATGGGGCCCGGCCGGTACTGGTGTCCCGGCCGTCTTTGCGCGCATAAGGTGCAAGGGGATGAAGGCGCTGGCTGGGGGGTGCGGGCTCTGGGGTGGGGCCGGGGATGGGGGGTTTGGGGTGTGGGAAGGGGCTCAGGGCTGGGGCAGGGGGTTAGGGTACGGGAGAGGGTTCGGGGTGCAGGCTCCCTGCGGCGCTTATCTCCGGTGCCTCTCCGGAAGCAGTGACTTGTCCATGCGGCTCCTAAGAACAGGGGCAGCCAGGGAGGCTCCGTGTGCTGCCCCCGAGCACCGGCTCTGCAGCTCCCATTGGCTGGGAACCTCGGCCAATGGGAACTGCGGGGGCAGAGCCCGCACTCGGGGGCAGCTTGCGGAACTTCCCTGGCCAACTCTGCGCTTAGGAGCTGCAGGGTCAAGTTGCTGCTTCCCAGAAGGTGCCTGAGGTGAGCACCGTGGGGAGCCCGCACCCAGAACCTCCTCCCACGCCCAGCCTGCCTGGGGCCAACCGGACTTGTAATGGCCCATCAGCGGTGCTGCCCGGAGCCATCAGGGTCCCTGTTTGACCGGGCCTTCCAGTTGAAAACTAGCTGCCTGGAAACCCTACCCAGCAGGTGGCCGGCAGAAGGCCCGAAGCTGAGCTTCCCGGAACATGTGGTGACCCTGAAGGGCCCCCAAGACAGCTGCACCCTGCCCAGCGTCGCAGAACTGTCCAGCGGTCACTGCGCAGGGCTCTGATCTTTGGGCGGGGCCGAAAGGAATTGCCATAAAAGGCCAAGTGCACCGCTGGGCTGAGGGCTGCTCACTCTCGGTGCCGGAGCTTGGCAGTCACAGGGCCCTGGAGCCGGATGCTGCTGTCAGCATGTTGCCAGGAGCGCCTGCCCTCCGGAGCAGAACGGGCGGCTCTGCTGCTAACCCCTTTGGCGGCGCATTGCCAGGGTCACCTAAGCCCTGATTGCAGAGTGTTCCTGCCAATGCCCGGGTCTGTGGAGGCAGGCGAGGGGGAGGGGGACTCCAGCGGGGACGGGCCAGGCCCAGGGGACGAGCACGCTGGGGACGGCTCCTGTCCGCCTTGTCCCTGGGCTCCTGTTGTGACCCCAGTCGGTCACAAGGGCACGGCAGTCACCCCACCAGCTGCACAGCAGGCTCAAGGCTGGGTGGGGGTTTGCCCTCTGAATGCCATGTCCAGGTAGCATTAACCCTGCCCCCTGCGTGTCTTTGTGCCCATTCACCTGCTGGGCAACCTGTGTCCCGTCTGCCAGGTGAACCCGCCCCAGGGAGCAGGGCCTTTCAGGTGGGCCAGCGGCTCGGTGATCAGCTGTGAAGAGACCATGTTATGGAGTGATTGGTCTCCATGAGCTTGTTCTCTGGCTGCTCTGCTGGAGGTGACGCCAGGGCACGTTCCCTGCCGAGCGCAGCAGCAGGAGTGCCTGGCTGTGCAGGATTTCAGTAAGTGCCGCTCCCTGGCACGTCCCTTCACAGAGGCCGTTCCGTTAGCACAGCCTGTTAACTTCTGCATGGCAGTGTGCTGCCCCAGACTCTGGTGCCCGTTACCACCCGGTGGTGCCCGATCCCCCTGGCAGTGCCCATTCCCTCCTGGCAGTGTCCGATTACCCCCTGGTAGTGCCCAATTTCCCCCCATTGGTGCCCGTTTCCTCTTGGCTGTGCCCTGCCCCCCCCCAGCAGTGCCCGATTACCCCCCCGGCAGTGCCCGTCCCCCCGAGCGGGCAGGTGAGGGGCTGTGTGTTCATGGCTGCCAGGGTTTGCTGGGCTCCTGCGGTTTGTCTGGCTCAGGCTCTGGCAGCAGACGGCAGCTCCTCCGGCCTGCACCCACGGCTCCTCTTGTTGCTGGGCGCTGCCAGCGCCACCCTGTTGGTCTGTTCTGAGCAGCGGGTGTTCGGCTGAGCCCGCTGCTGGGGGAGCCGTTCTCTGCGGGGATGGGGATGGGGATGGGGATCAGATCGGGCCCGTTCCAAAGGCTGTTCGGGCCACTCCTTGCTGTTCCTGGCACTGCCAGAGCCTGGCACCGAGAGGGCCTGGTTAGCGGGGGTCTCGCCATCCCGTCAGCTGGCTCAGCAAAGCCTTGCCCTGATAACAGGTCGGGTTTCTTCACCTCCACTCATGTGTGCTGCTGGCACTGGCAGTGCTGTTTACCTTTGTCAACCTTTGAGAGCCCCATAAAGCAATATAACGATCAAATGAAACACCCAGCGGGTTTGTGGGTTGCAGAGAAATAAACAGAGGGTCATAAACCCTTTATCTTGCCGGGTGAAGGTGGCTGCTGCTGAGACAGCAGGCAGCCTGTCACCTGGGGTGAGGCATGACTACAGGGAAGTTATTGCCGTGGTTATTTTTGGTAAAAGTCACACACAGGTTGCGGGTAATAAACAATAATTCACGGATGTGGCAGCTGTGCCACCGGAGGATGAGTGGGGGGGAGCAGGAACTGACAGCCCGAGCTGCCCTGCCGCCCGGGGCTGAAGTCGCGGAGGTTGTGGCCTCCGTGACCAACTCGTAGCCTTAGACGTGTGTGACGAAGTGGGACTGTTCTTAATGTTTCTTCTGAATACTGTGTGGGTGCCTCAGTTTCCCGTATGCATTTCTTAAGTCTCTAGGGGGTGAGATTGTTGCAGAGCAAAGGGCCAGTGCACATAAATGGCCGACACTCTGTCTCCTGGCAACTAATGGTCGGGGCCCTGCCCCCCTGCAAGGTGATAGCTAAAGGTGTTGGAGAACAAAGAGATCAGGTGACCTCCTGTCCCGGGAAAGGAAAAAGCCCAGAGGAGGAGGGGCTGGAGGGTGAGTCAGTTAGTTTGGGGCTGGCTGGGGACAAGGAGTGAAGTGCAGACGTGGGTGTCTGGCTCGCTGCCCCCCAAGATGGACCCGGCTGAGGGGTCCTGTTCTCTGTACCTACAAGCTCTGTTTTAGACCATGTTCCTGTTACTGGCTGGCTAAGAGTCACGTCTGACTGTGAAGTGGGGTGCAGGACCCTGTGGCTTCCCCAGGACCCCGCCTGGGTGGACTCGCTGTGGGAAGCGCACGGAGGGGCAGAGTATGCTGAATGCTCCGAGGTCAGACCCAGGAAGGTGAAGCCGTGTGAGCTTCTTGCCCTGAAAACAATCTGCTCACAGAGAGGAGACTTCACCAGAGTCCTGACGGGCTTCGTAGAGAGCAGTTCCAGAGCATCGCCCGGGGACTCCGTGGATCTCCTCCCTAAGGTGGGAGCCAATCTCCCCATCAGGTGTTCCCTGTTCAAAGTCACTGGGAAAACAGCCCAAAACCTGGAGAGAGAGGTCAAGGACATGTTGGCTTTAGATGTGATCCAGCTGTTCAACAGCCCACGGGCCTCACCCGTGGGTCTGGTCCCCAAGGAAGATGGGATGATCTGGTTTTGTGGGGACTATCGGAAGCTTAAAGCCATCACCGTGTCCGATGCCTACCCCATGCCTAGGCCTGGGGAGATTCTAGACAAGCTGAGGGGGGTGGAGAACTTGGCCCTGGCGTACATCGATGACATGTGTGTCTTTAGCGAGACCTGGGAGGAACATGTGTCCCAGGTGAAGAGGGGGCTGGGCTGCCTCAAGGAGGCAGGACCGATGGTAAAAGCCGAAAAGTGCAAGGTGGAGATGATCAGAGATTGGCCCATTCCCCAGACCAAGTAACAAGTCCAGGCCTTTATCAGGATGGCGGGGTGCTACCGGAAGTTTGTACCTCACGTTAGCTCCCTAGCTGCCCCCATCCCTGAGCTATGTGAGAGGGGTAAGCCAGATGAGGTGGTCTGGACCGAGCAGTGCCAAAGGGCTCCCTGTATACTGAAGGAGGCTCTAATCCAGGGCACGGTAAATCTGGTAAACCCAGACTTTGCCAAGCCTTTTGCAGTGTTCACCGACGCCTCAGATGCAGGGCTGGGCATGGTGCTGATGCAAGCCGATGCTAAGGGGGGGAGACACCCCACCGGGTACCTGAGCAAGGTGCTCCTGGCGTGGTGGCTGGTGGAATGGAAGCCCCAGGACAGGCTGGTGGATTATTGGCAGGAGGTGGAGCTCTAAAGCAGTGTCTCTCAACATTTTTGATACCAGGGGCTGGCTTGCTGCCTTCCTAAACTGTATCAGGGAGATCTCAGGGATGGGTGCTGGTCCACGGACCGATCATTGAGAAACACTGCCCTAGAGCACATCTCGAGCTTACTGATCATAGAAGCTTCTATTACCTTTTGAAACTCAAGATAATAACTCATTTGTGGGTGTGTTTACTTGCTTTAACCTTGAAAATAACTTTTGTTTCCTTCCCTGTTAATAAATCTGTAGATAGTTTATCATAGGACTGGCTACAGGCAGCGTCTTTGGAATGCGATCTAAAGTGCAATTGAGGTGGGGTAAGTGACTGGTCCTTCGGGACTCCGAGTAACCTGAATGATGATGTTATTCTTGGAAGGGCCCATCAGTCGCAGCAGCAGGCTCACCTGGGCGGTGAGGCGGATCGGAGCACCCACGGGGACTGTCCGTGGCTCCATGTTCAGGCTGTCACAGTGCCGGAGGGGTTTACACTCGATAACTGGCTGGTGCAATCTAGGTAGAGAACTCCCCGCCCGTCTGGGGTTAGTGCCCCGGTTCTACCAGCCTGCTCTGAGCCTGGCACTCATGCTCCGGAGTCACGGCAGGCAGCGTTATGGGTGCATAGTGAGGGGCTGCCAGGCGGGGGGGGCTGCTCCGGAAGTCCACAGCCAGGGCTGCACTCATCAATAATAGCAGCCAGCTAACTGCAGCCGCTGTGCCTGTGGGGGCGCAGCTTGCCATGCATGAGAGGGTGCAGGGCTGGGCCGCTCGTCCCGTTCCAGGCATGTTCCTGTGGGTCCCCAAGGCAGCGCTCCCCAGACAGCGACGGTCTGGCGGTCTGGCTGGCACAGGGCACCCATGGTTTGCAGCGAGATGGCTGTGTGGGGGGGTGGCAAAGCTGCTTGGGGTGCACCCAGTCCCAGTAAAGTCGTTGTTGTAAAGCTCTAGGCGTGTGGTTTCCCCGGAGGGAGGGCGGCCCAGGCGGGCGCAGGAGCCGGTGCCTGCGGGGGGCTGCTCTACAGCGTGGTCAGGGCCGGGGCAACGCTCTCGAGCTGGCTGGGACGGCGCCAGCGTGAGCCGAGGGCAGTGCAGTGCTGGTGTCGCCCACCGAAAGGAGGCCAGCCCCGAGCTCCGAGCCACGGCCCGGGGAGGAGGCCCCGTGTGCAGCGTCCCCCCGTCCGTGCAGGGCTGGCAGGGGCTAACGGGCGCAGGGGGTTGGCCCATTTCAGCAATGGGCCGTGGTGGCCGGTCGGAGCGAGGCTGCCCCCTGCAGGCAGAGGAGGGCGCTCCCCCCAGCACAGGCCGCAGCATCTCTCCCTGGCGGATGGGCGGCTGCGGCGGTTTTGTGTGGCACGTGGGGGCTGCTGGGTCCTAGGCGGCTCGGCTGGAGTCAGCGTTCTGAGCTGGCCGCTCTGCCGCCAGCCGCTCTGGAGCCAGCTCACGCTGCCAGTGGGGTAGGGGCGGGGACAGACCTGTTTGTTTCCTTGTGCCCCTCTGACTTCACCATAAACATGCTGGCGCTGGTGAGATCCGGCCCCTCCCGGCCAGCCCAGCCACACGCCCGCCCTGCAGCACTCAGGAGGCCTGGCCAGTCCCTCCGTTCCTGGGCGGGGCTGGGAGCCAGCTCTGCCCTGCCCTGGGCCCCATGGGCATGCAGTGGTGTCGACATGGGGCGGGCAGTGGAGCGCCATTGCATAGGGAGGTTTCCCTCTTTAGTCAGAACCAGCATAGATCATAGAATATCAGGGTTGGAAGGGACCTCAGGAGGTCATCTAGTCCAAACCCCTGCTCAAAGCAAGACCAACCCCAACTAAATCATCCCAGCCAGGGCTTTGTCAAGCCGGGCCTTAAAAACCTCTAAGGAAGGAGATTCCACCACCTCCCTAGGTAACCCATTCCAGTGCTTCACCACCCTCCTAGTGAAAAAGTTTTTCCTAATATCCAACCTAAACCTCCCCCACTGCAACTTGAGACCATTGCTCCTTGTTCTGTCATCTGCCACCACTGAGAACAGCCGAGCTCCATCCTCTTTGGAACCCCCCTTCAGGTAGTTGAAAGCAGCTATCAAATCCCCCCTCATTCTTCTCTTCTGCAGACTAAACAATCCCAGTTCCCTCAGCCTCTCCTCATAAGTCATGTGCTCCAGCCCTCTAATCATTTTTGTTGCCCTCCGCTAGACTCTTTCCAATTTTTCCACATCCTCCTAGTAGTGTGGGGCCCAAAACTGGACACAGTACTCCAGATGAGGCCTCACCAGTGCCGAATAGAGGGGAATGATCACGTCCCTCGATCTGCTGGCAATGCTCCTACTTATACAGCCCAAAATGCCGTTAGCCTTCTTGGCAACAAGGGCACACTGTCGACTCATATCCAGCTTCTCATCCGCTGTAACCCCTGGGTCCTTTTCTGCAGAACTGCTGCCTAGCCATCGGTCCCTAGTCTGTAGCATCATGGTCCAGCATGGCCCAGCCTAGAGCCCAGTGAGTCACCGGGGCTCTCCCCTGTTGGCTGCCTGGATCCCAGGGGCTACTCTGCATGGCATGTCCCCTTCCCAATGGTTCCTAACAGTGCTCGCTTTTTTGACAGCTGCTGCACATTGAGTGGATGTTTTCAGAGAATGATCCACAATGACTCCAAGATCTCTCTCTTGAGTGGTAATGGCTAATTTAGAACCCATTGTTTCATATGTATAGTTGGGATTATGTTTTCCGATGTGCATTACTTTGCTTTTATCAACACTGAATTTCATCTGCCATTTTGTTGCCCAGTTTTGTGAGATTCTTTTGCAGCTCTTCACAGTCCTGTCTGGGACTTAACTATCCTGAGTAGTTTTGTATCATCTGCAAATTTTGCCACCTCACTGTTTACCCCTTTTTCCAGATCATTTCTGAATCTGTTGAATAGGACTGGGCCAAGGACAGACCCCTGGGGGACACCACTATTTACCTCTCTCCATTCTGAGAACTGACCATTCATTCCTACCCTTTGCTCTCTGACTTTTACCCAGTTACTGATCCAGGAGAGGACCCGCCCTCTCATCCCTGGAGGACATTCGCACTCCAGCAGCTGGCATTGCAGGAGATGCTTCATATTTTGAGGCTCTCTGCCAGTCACAGTTATTGGGGCCAGTGATGTAGCCCCACTTGATCATTGTGTTTCTACACCGGCCATCTCCAGTGCAGAGTCAGCTAAGGCACCGTCACATAGCCCAGGGCTGAGCTGCCCGGTGGTAGGTGCTCGATGGTGGGAGCCAGAGCGCCCACGCTACAGAGTTGTTCTCTGCCCTTGTTTGCCAGAACTGGGCCCTGGTCTGTCTGGGTGACAATGTGAGGGGTTTAATGGTGGAAAGAAAACTTTGTTGGGACTTCAGTCGACTCAGGGTATGTCTACACTACGAAATTAGGTCGATTTAATAGAAGTCGATTTTTTAGAAATCGATTTGATACAGTCGATTGTGTGTGTCCCCACTAAGTGCATTAAGTCGGCAGTGTGCGTCCACAGTACCGAGGCTAGTGTCGACTTTCAGAGCGTTGCACTGTGGTAGCTATCCCACAGTTCCCGCAGTCTCCGCCGCCCATTGGAATTCTGGGTTGAGCTCCCAATGCCTGATGGGGCAAAAACATTGTCGCGGGTGGTTCTGGGTACATGGCGTCAGGCGCCCCTCCCTCCCTCCCTCCATGAAAGCAACGGCAAAAAATCGTTTCTCGCCTTTTTTCCTGGGTTACCCGTGCAGACGACATACCACGGCAAGCATGGAGCCCGCTCAGCTCACTGTCACCGTATGTCTCCTGGGTGCTGCTGGAAGACGCGGTACTGTAGTGCTACACAGCAGCATCCCCTTGCCTTGCTTTGCGGACGGCAGATGGTGCCATATGACTGCTAACCGTCGTCGTCGTTCCATGGGTGCTCCTGGCTGACCTCGGTTAGGTTGGTCGGGGGCGCCGGGGCAGACATGGGTGCTCCTGGCCGGCCTCAGTAAGGTCAGTCGGGGGCGCCTGGACATAAATGGGAGTGACACCAAGTCATTCTCTTCTTTAAGTTTCGTCTAATGGAGATTCAGTCCTGCCTGGAATATCATGCCAGCTGGAGGCTTCTGCCTCAGGCTGCTCTCCCAGTCGGCAGCACCACGCGGTCGCACCTACCCCAGCCTACCCCTGGCTCCCATGGCTCATGAAGCCTGGACAGTAGTAAGGAGCAGCTCAACTATAGGCTGAGCAAGTGCAGAATGGTGGTAGAATGTGCCTTTGGACGTTTAAAAGCACGCTGGCGCAGTTTACTGACTCGCTCAGACCTCAGCCAAACCAATATTCCCATTGTTATTGCTGCATGCTGTGTGTGCCACAATCTCTGTGAGAGTAAGGGGGAGACGTTTATGGCGGGGTGGGAGGTTGAGGCAAATCGCCTGGCCGCTGATTACGCGCAGCCAGACACCAGGGCGGTTAGAGGAGCACAGCAGGGCGTGCTGTGCATCAGAGAAGCTTTGAAAACCAGTTTCATGACTGGCCAGGCTACGGAGTGAAACTTCTGTTTGTTTCTCCTTGATGAAAACCTGCCCCCTTGGTTCACTCTACTTCCCTGTAAGCCAACCGAGACCTCCCCCCTTCGATCTCTGCTTGCAGAGGCAATAAAGTCATTGTTGTTTCAAATTCATGCATTCTTTATTAATTCGTCACACAAATGGGGGGATAACTGCCAAGGTAGCCTGGGAGGGGTGGGGGAGGAGGGAAGCACAGGGGTGGGGTAGTTGTAGGGGCACCCCCTAGAATGGCATGCAGCTCATCATAGAAACAGCATGTCTGGGGCTCTGACCCGGAGCGGCCGTTTGCCTCTCTGGTTCTTTGGTAGGCTTGCCTGAGCTCCTTAAGTTTCACACAGCACTGCTGCGGGTCCCTGTTATAGCCTCTGTCCTTCATGCCCTTGGAGATTTTTTCAAATGTTTTGGCATTTCGTCTTTTGGAACAGAGTTCGGATAGCATGGATTCGTCTCCCCATACAGCGATCAGATGCAGTACCTCCTGTATGGTCCATGCTGGAGCTCTTTTGCAATTCTGGGACTCCATGGTCACTTGTGCTGATGAGATCTGCACGGTCACCTCTGAGCTCGCCACGCTGGCCAAACAGGAAATGAAATTCAAAAGTTCGCGAGGCTTTTCCTGTCTACCTGGCCAGTGCATCGGAGTTGAGAGTGCTGTCCAGAGCGGTCACAATGGAGCACTCTGGGATAGCTCCCGGAGGCCAATACCGTCGAATTGCATCCACACTACCCCAAATTCGACCCAGCAAGGTCGATTTCAGCACTAATCCCCTCGTCGGGGAGGAGTACAGAATTCGATTTTAAGAGCCCTTTAAGTCGACAAAAATGGCTTCGTCGTGTGGACGGGTGCAGGGTCAAATCGATCTAACGCTGCTTAATTCGACCTAAACTCGTAGTGTAGATCAGGGCTGAGTGTTGGTGTTACGGAGAGGCTGTCTTCGATCTGTGCGTTGCCTCATGTGCTCCATGGGGCGGGTCCCCCCAGGGGTGCAACCTGGAACTGGGGTACTGCTGAGCCCTCTGTCTCACCAATCTGGGTTCCCTCTTGCACTGTGATGTTGTGACACGCTGCAAAACCCTCCAAGCTTGCGCTCACACCAACATCCACAGGCAGGGACCACCCCCATCTGTGTTCACAAATGCTCTGCCAGCCACTGCATGAACCCACAACGGAGATACTCCAGCCAAAATACCCGCAGCTCCCCAGCCTAGATCCGGGAGCTGTACCATCCTGCCCTGGCCAAAAGCCTGACCAGTGTATGAGTTATTACCAGTCCACCACTTCCCCAAAGGAAAGTGGACGTGCACCAACTCTTGTTCGTGAGCTGAGATCTGTCCCCCAAGCACTTCCCTTGAACCGCACTGTTTTAGGTAAAATATAAAACAGATTTACTAACTACAGAAAGACGGATTTCAAGTGATGACAAGTGATAGCAAACAGATCAAAGATGGTTACCTAAGAAATAAACAAAATCGCAATCTAAGTCTTATAGACTAGATAGGATTTGAATCAAGCAGTGGCTCACTGTTAGATAGTATAAACAGTCCCTCAAGCGTCCATACACAGGCAGGTTTCCTTCTTCCCTGCCTGGGACCCCCCTTCCCCCGTTCAGTCTTTGTTCCTCTGGTGTTTCCAGGTGTTCTCTTGTGCGGGGAGCGAGGCCCAGTCATGATGTCACTTCCCCTTTTATATCTTCTTCCCACTTGCTGGAAAGCTCTTTTGCTGTGACCTGGGTCAAACAGTTCCCATTGTGTAGGGCTATCTTGGAGAGGTTTCTATTGTACACAGTTCCCGGGGTAACCCTTGTGCTTGTGTGTATTTCCTCAATGAGCCAGGAACATTGTTTGGCCTTTTATTGTTGTACCTGAAAGGCTGCTGGTGGGTGTTCCCACCTTCACATGTTTCAGTAACACATACACAGCCAAACTTCATAACTTCACATATGACGATAGCACATACAACTCAGCAGGATATTAATGTTCAACAGATTAAGACTTTTAGAACGATACCTCACAAGGCATACTTTGTACAAAGCACATCATCATCATATCACCATGGTGAATATGGGGTGCAGAGTGTCTCTTTGGGGCACAGAGGGTCACACTCCACTCTACTGCCACCTGCCTGGTGGAGATCAGGAGGAGCAATACCTGCGAGGACGCAGAGGCTATGATGTGGGTAGGGTTAAGGCGTCTGTAATATAGCGGCAGGCGGCGTTAAGTACAGGGTCTAGGGTCTTTGTGTGAGGGGACTGTGCCCACACTGCACAGGCGTATTCAGCAGAGAAGTAGCAAAGTGCCAGTGCTGTTGATCGCAGAGTGGACGGGTCTGCACCCCACGCTGATGTCACCAGCTTGCTGAGAATGTTGTTTAATCTGCTAACTTGGCTTTAGTCATCTCAGTGTGCAGTCGAGAGTAACACCACGGTATGCAGGATTTATGGAATGAGGATGTTTCGTCCCAAGCCAGCTGATGTTGAGTTTGCATTTGGCCGCTCAGCATTTGAGACGGAACGTGCTCGCCTGCATCTTTGCTGGGTTTGCGTGCAGTTGGCTGGCTGCATAGTAATTGTCTAGGGTCTTAAGTGCAGTCACCAGGGTAATATGCCAAACTCCTTGTGCTGTGTTGATGCAGAGATCGTCTGCGTAGATAAAGCACCTTGTGCCGGGACAGCTTGGCTGGTTGTTTGTGTAGATGTTGAATAATGTAGGTGCTAAAACATTGCCTTGAGGGAGGCCATTCTTTGGTCCAGCTCCATTTGCTACAAAAGTTCACGAAGAAGCTTCTGTTCTCCAGGATGGTCATATTAGCGTCAGGAAGTGGTGGTTCTTTGTTACCAGTAGTGCCTTGGCGAGGAGCCCAGGATGACTGACTATACCAGGGGTCGGCAACGTTTGGCACGCGGCTCGCCAGGGTAAGCACCCTGGCGGGCCGGGCCAGTTTATTTACCTGCTGACGCGGCAGGTTCGGCCGATCGCAGCCCCCACTGGCCGCGGTTCGCCGTCCCGAGCCAATGGGGGTGGCGGGAAGC
>NW_020664418.1:51725481-51729214 GCF_002925995.2 Terrapene triunguis | reverse complement strand
TGTGTGTGCTCTTTGTTTTAACGAGTGGTTCGCTCTGGGGACTGAGAGGGACCAGACATCAATCCAGGTTCTCCCCATCTTTCTAAACAAGTCTCTCCTATTTCAAACTAGTAAGTAAAAAGACAGCAAGGCGTCTTAGATTTACTTTGTTTTCTCAACTTGTAAATGTACCTTTTTACCAGAGTGTGTATCTTTGTTTGCTGTACTTTGAACCTAAGACAGAGGGGGGTCCTCTGAGCTCTTTAAGTTTGATTACCCTGTAAAGTATTTTCCATACTGATTTTACAGAGATGATTTTTACCTTTTTCTTTAATTAAAAGCCTTCTTTTTTTAGAACCAGATTGATTTCTCCTTGTTTTAAGATCCAAGGGGGTTTGGATCTGTATTCACCAGGAGTTGGTGAAAGGAGGGTGGAAGGAAGGAGGGGGGATGGTTAACTTCTCCTTGTTTTAAGATCCAAGGGGGTTTGGATCTGTGTTCACCAAGGAATTGGTGAAAGGTTTCTCAAGGCTTCCCAGGGAGGGAATTCTTGTGATGGTGGCAGCGGACCAAAGCTAAGCTGGTAGATAAGCTTAGAAGTTTTTATGCAGGCCCCTACATTTGAACCCTAAAGTTCAAAGTGGGGATCCAGCCTTGACAGCTCCACTCCCCCGGGCCTGGCCGCCCTGATGCCGCGGCAGCTCCAGCCCAGCCCCCCTGGCTCCAGCCCCATGGAGGGGGAGCGGGTCTCTGTCCCCAGTGAGGTCCCCACGGCCGGGTACTGCCTCTCCTTGGGAGCAGGGGCTGGAGTGGACGTGTGCTGGCAGGGCCACTCGGTCCCTCCCCCAGGCAGGGCCCAGCTCCCCTCCCGGCTCTGCCTCCATTTCCCTCAGGCAGGGAAGAGATGACTCTGTTTGGAAGGAATTTTCCTGCGGTTTCCTCCGCTGCCTGCTCCTCACTTCTCAGCCAGGCTTAACCCTTCCAGCGGCGGCCAGGACAGAGCCACTCGAGCGCTGCAGGGGCTGGGCCGGGAAGGGCCATGGTGACACCAAGCCCTCGTGCTGCGAGGGCAGGGACCTGCCCCTTGCCCCGGGGTTGGCAGGGAGCTCGGCCCAGATGAAAGCAGAGGAAGGGCTAGTGGGGCGGGGGGCAGAGGGCGCTTGGCACCAGCCACAGGGTGTCCCCACATGCTCCCCGCCCCTCGCGGCAGAGAGCAGCGCCCGGCCTAGCCGCACGGAGCTGCACACACCTGCACGTGTGGGAAACGGGAGGCGTGTGCGTGGACACGGGCGGTGTGGGCAGGGTCGCCTGGGGGTGCTGCGTACAGGCCTGTGTCGAGATGGGCAGAGGGGTGGGAGGGGTGTGTGGGGGGGATACAGATGCAGCACAGCTGCAGTGGGCGGGTTGCTGGCCCGGCGCCCTTGGCTCTTTGCCGTTCACATGACTGGCTTTTCCTTCAGGGCTCAGCTGCCCCCTCTGGGCCGTCTCTGAGAGTCTGGCTGGGCGTGGGGGGGGGGCCCACGTTGGCAGAGCGTCCCCACCCGTCTCCTCCTGGTGCCCCGCTCACAGCAGATGGCTCCTGCGCTCCCTGGCCGTGCGGACACATGGGGGTCGCTGACATGGCAGCAGGCTCCTCCCTGGGGCAGAAGCTTGCCCAGGCTGGGCCTTTGGGCGATGGCTGCAGGGTGGAAGTCAGCGAGCCAGGGCACTGCCAGCTGGGTGCTCTGTGCCATGGCAGGCAAGCCGGATCCCGCGCGGCCGCTAAGCGCAGGCTGCCTGGAGCAGGGGGGTCCTCTGTGGAGGGTGGTTTGCTAACACCTGGGGGGTCCCAGCCCTGCTCTGTGCAGCCAGCTCAGGCTTCGCGTGGGCAGAAAGACACTCCCCCCCGCCCGCCCGCCCGCCCTGCTTTGCCTTCACTCCCATCGGGGACTCTCCGGCCTGCTCTTGGCCAGGCCCGTCTCCAGCAGAGACAAATAATTGTGCAACCCCAGCCGCAGCGAGCCGTGCGTTAACCCCTCAGCACCCGGGCTGCGCCCAGTGAGCAGCAGGCGGTGCCCCCCCATGCTGCCCCATGCAGCCGGCAGGGCCCTGCAGTGGGCAGGCCCCCAAAGGGCAGCGAGGCTGGGCAGGCCGTGGCAGTGACGGCCCTGCCCCGGGGCACTCTCTGGATGGCACAAGGTGCCTGGCTGAACGATGCTTTTCTCCAGCCCTTCTCGTCCCAGAGCGTGAGCCTGGGGGTCCCCCACTGCCCCACGTGGCCAGTGCAGGAATCAAGGGCCACGAGCCAGCAGCTCCCAGCATGGGCCGGGGAGGGGCCGCGCTGAGGGGAGGATCCAGAACCACCCAGTCGGAGCAGCTCCTCAGAGCCAGCTTTGGGCACAGCTCCCTCTGGCCCCGGCTGTGCGAGGAGAAGCCAATGCTGCCTGTGCCCTGCAGCCGGAGCCCCTGGGCGGGGTGGGGTGGGCAGCGTGAGCCCCGCAGCAGGGCTGGTTCCCAGCCGGGGCTCCGGCGCTGGTGGCAGCTCTTTGGGGATGCAGGTGGGGCTCAGGCCAGGCCCCCGTGCTGCTCGCTCTGCTCCCAGGGGTGCAGGGAGGGGCAAGGCAGTTGGCGGGGTCCCTGGGCAGGGGAGAGTGAGAACTCAGGGGAATTCACCAGCTTGCCCAGGGCTGGGGCGATCTCACGCTCAAGCCTGCATGGCTAGAAGCGGTGCTCTAGGCAGAGGGGAGCAGGCCGGGGCAGTCCCTGGCTGTGCTCTGCAGGTCAGGCTCTGCCCGGCTTGGACTCTATAAGGGTGTGGGGCCATGGGGCTGAGCAGGGCCCAAGCACAGATCCATGCTGCACAGGGGCTGCCCTGGGAGCCGAGACCCAGAGACCCGCCCTGCGGCCCGAGGAGACCCCCTCTTGGGCTGGCTTCTGAGACCTGATCCTTGCGCTTCCCAGGAACTCCGCTCCCGTCCTGGCTCGGCACAGAGGGGTTGTTACTGGCATACAAACGACACGGGAGTAGCTCAGGCTCCAGCACAGGGGTGGGTATGGGGCGTAGCTCCCAGCCAGCGTTACCCAGCAAACCTCTGCCCTTATCACAGCCCACTGCACTGCCTCGCTGCTGAGCGCACCTTGGCGCTGGCGTGGGTCCGCTGCAGTCCCCAGGCCCTGCGTGGGGCAGGGCTGGTGACTCATTGCTGTGGGGCGGTGTGTGGGGTGGGGCTGATGACTCATTGCTGTGGGGCGGTGTGTGGGGCGGGGCTGGTGGCGCATTGCTGTGGGGCAATGCATGGGGCAGCGCTGCTGGGGAGCTCTGCAGGGAGTCGGTGCTAATGCCAGCAACATGTCCTGGCATCACCTACTGCAGCGTCTGGGTAGGTGTGTGCATGTGCTGGTCTTTGCCAGGCGAATGACCCGCTCCAGGGTCCCCTGCCTTGGGAGAACTCCCCGTGCTGCCCCACGGACTGAACTGCAGATGGATCAGGCCATGGGGGGCTCCCTCCTGATGGGCAGCCGTAGGGTAACCCGACAGCAAGTGTGAAAAATCATGACGGGGGTGGGGGGGTAATAGGAGGCAATATAAAAAAAGCCCCAAATATCGGGACTGTCCCTATAAAATCGGGACATCTGGTCACCCTAGGCAGCCACCTCATGGTATCCCCGCTGGCCGCAGGCTGTGACAGGGTGACCAGTGCCGGCTGGGGCTCGGTCCCTCCTGGGGTCCTCCCTGCCGCGGCCTGGCTCCGCCCGCGGCCCCGGTGCCCAGCAC
>NW_020664418.1:51716908-51725471 GCF_002925995.2 Terrapene triunguis | reverse complement strand
GCCCTCCCTGCCGCGGCCTGGCTCCGCCCGCGGCCCCGGTGCCCAGCGCTGCCCTCCCTGCGCGGCCTGGCTCCCAGTGTGTCCGTGAGCGAGCTGGGGCGAAGGCCTAGGCTGCCTCGCCTGCCCCCAGCCAGCGCCTGCACTCCCGGGGAGCTGCTTGGCGTGAGGCCGGCCCCAGGCCTGGGCCATGGGCCCTCTGCTGTGCGTCGCTGGACCCTGGGGGGCTCCTCCGGGCACTGGCTCTGTTGCTTTGCCAGCCCCTGCTCAGTGCGACGGGTGCAGGCTTGTGCTCCTTCCAGCTCTCGCCGTCCCCTGCCGGGAGCTGGCCTCGGCCCAGCGCTGAGCCCCGAGGCGGCTTGGCCGCCCGCCCTGGCTGCAGTCCCCTTTCACGGCTCCCCTGAGGTTTCCATGAGCCCAGCAGGGCCCGTGGGATCAGTCACTGCCCTTGTTTCCATGATGATTGTTTATGCAGGAGGCTAGTTCCACACCGGGGGGACCAGAAATGCCTTATTCAGCCAGGGGCCAAATGCTCTCGTTGCTTGAAACCCGCCGGAAAGGCCTAAATGAGTGAGACTACCCCAGAGCGCAACAAACCTAGCCTGTGACCAAGATCTGGCCCAAGCGGCTAACCCGGGGGGGCTGTGCCCTCTTGGGGGGCTCCGGCATGGGGAGCAAAGGACCCTTTCCGCGTTTGCTTCGTCTGGTCCCTGCTGGAGCCGAGGGCCGATCATTGGCAATGACTCACTTGTTTGTTACAGGGTGTGAAAAAGGAGTTCCTTATGCAGCCAATGATTGACCGCACCCGTGTTTTAGGTCTGTTTCGTCAGCCCACAGCTCAGCCAGCAGTGACATTTCACAGGGTCACTCCACGGTAACACAATAACTCGGTGTGCTCATGAGCGCATCCTGTTCGGTCGTGTGGTTTGGGCCCGTTCCTCGTGCCGTAACATGGCCTGTATTCTTCCAGCCCTCCTCGCTGGGCCCAGAGTCCTGGTGACTGGGCTCTTTGATGTGGGGGTGGGGCGCGGGCCTGTGTCCTGGCCTCTGGGGCATCTCCGGCATTGGCCCCCTGGTTCTCTGATGTGAGCAGCCCAGTGAAATCCCCTGGCGCCGGTGGCTGACGGGCGCCAGGGCTGGGCCCGGGGCAGCAGAGGTGGAGGGTATGTTGTTAAATCCATCCAGGCAGCGGCTCTGGCTGGGTTCTGGGTTCTGCCCCAAGGCCCAGGAGAGCTGGAATCACTTTAAAGAGCCTGGAACAGCGAGTCGAGCAGATCTGGAAAGGCCCCCGGTCCTCCAGTGCCGTACCCCCCTTGGCAGCAGTGCCGAGTCGGCCTGGCCTGGCCACGCAGGGGCAGGGCCGCTGGAATACAGGCACGGGGGCAGGGCCCATCACAGTGCCATGGAGCAGTGCAGGGCATGCCTGGGGAGAGCGGCCCATGTGGGGTTCTGTGAGCAGCCGACTGCCCCCGGTGCAGTTGGGGGTCCCCGGCTGGTCACTAGTCTCCAGGAAGTACCTGTGCCAAGGTCATCAGTGCTGGCACAAACGGCTGTGGCTGGAGTCTGAGGCAGTGGGGTGGGGGAGCCTGGCCACTGGGGGTGGGACTCGCTCCCACAGCCATTTCACACTAGACCTGGGGTCGCAAGAGACAGATCCTGGCAGAGCCCAGTCCCCCTGGCCTGGCTCCCAAGCAAGCCCAGTTCCCACGGATCCCAGCTCCGTACAGCTCCCTGGCCCCAGCCCCTGTACGGCACGCTGCACCGTGCGCACGAGCGTGAGCCACGGGTCTCGGCTGCAGTGCTCTGCACAGGCAAGACAACAGCCCAGCAGCCTTTGGGATGGAGGAGCTGGGATCCATCCCACGGGCTGCGGGATGTGTGGGACGCTGCATGTGCTCGGAGCCCCGCTGACGCCTCCTGCTGGCGGCCGGGGGCGTGTTGCTCCAGGGAGTTTCTCTGGCACAGTGCCGTACGTTTCCAGAAAGCCCCCGGCATTGCCAGGAACGGGGTAAGGGCCGGCTTGGCCGGCAGGGACTGGAACACGCTGAGGCTGGAGCGGTGACTGACGCTGTGGCGGGGCCCATGGCCCCAGATGTAGCAACCAGGGCCGGCTTCAGGCACCAGCTTGTCAAGCAGGTGCTTGGGGCGGCCACTCCGGAGAGGGGCGGCACGTCCAGCTGTTCGGCGGCAATTTGGTGGACGGTCCCTGGGGAGCAGTGGGGGGGAGGCACCGTCCCCGGGCAGGGGGACTCCAGCACCACAAGGTCCGTGGGTCAGAATCCGATATCCAGCCTTCACCTCGGGCCCCCGCTCAGCAACATGGGCACTGCCCAGGCCGTGGAGCCGATGCATGGCACATCCCTCACTGCAGGGCCCTGCCAGCCGCGCCAGGCCCGCTCACGCTGTGAGCTTCCCCAGGGCAGTGCCCTGTTGGCAGCCGAGCCTGCCTGGGGCTGGCCAGCAGTGCAGGGGTTAAGGTGGTGAGTGTGGTTCAGGTCGTTACTTCCCCATGAGCACTGGGAGGAAACTTTCTTTTGCTGCTGGTTTGTGGCCAGCCGAGGGGAGGCGGAGGCAGATTCCGCAGCCCTGTGGATCCACATCCCTGCTTGGGCCGGGACTGGAGGCAGCAGCCCCTGTGGAGCTTGGAGCGCACACCCTGGGGATGAAGCCACAAAGGTGAGTGGGAGCCTCTTGCTCTGGCTGTCCCTGCTTCTCCACACCCCCTGCACCCCCCTATGCACACCCCTCCCAAACCCTGCGCCCCCCCACAATCCATATCCCCTGTACAGCCCCTATGCACCCCACACCCGGCACCCACAAACAATCCATATCCCCTGCACACCCCACCCACATCCTGCACCCCCCCACAATCCATATTCTCTGCACAGCCCCCTACACACAGCCCACCCACACCCTGCACCCCCCAATCCATATCCCCTGCACACCCCCTATGCACACCCTACCCACACCCTGCACTTCCTCCTACACACACCATGCACCCTGCACAGCCTGTAAATCCCCTACCCCCCCCGAACACCCTCTTACGCACACGTCATACCCCCTGCACAGCCTGTACACCCCCTATACACACCATATACCCTGTGCACACACCCTACACCCCTGTACGCACACCCTGTACATCCCCAGGCACACCCCTGCATACCCCCTACAGACATACACCCGGCATACCCTGTACATTCCTCCTTCACACACACCATATACCTTGCACACCCCACATGCCCCCATACATCCCTACACACATTCCCCTTGCCACACATAGATCCCCTTACACCCACCCACACATCCCATACCTTCCTCTACACCCTACCCACCCCTACGCCCTGTGCACCCATACAAACCATAACCCTGCACAGCCCCTACACATACACGCACCCTATACACACCTTGTACACCCCCTACATGCTGGACACACGCTTACACCCCATCCACCCTCCCACCACATAGGCACCCCCTACACACACACAGCCTACACAGCTCATTCTCCCCGGCTCCAACCCCTGCACACGGGCGCTTTCACCCAGAGCCTTCTCCCTTGGAAAGGCTGGGGCAGATTAGGGTCAAGTGTTTGGGGCTGATGGGGCGGGGGCAACCCCCAAACAGCAAGTGATCCGTGGGTGGGGGGG
Organism: Terrapene triunguis; assembly: GCF_002925995.2. Classification (NCBI taxonomy): domain Eukaryota; kingdom Metazoa; phylum Chordata; order Testudines; family Emydidae; genus Terrapene; species Terrapene triunguis. The sequence goes on along the minus strand of NW_020664418.1, from coordinate 51,721,830 downwards.
TGTCCTTGCCCCTGACACAGACCAGCGGGTTAGGCTTTTCCCTGCACTTTGGCAACACTTGTTGAATTCATCCTGCCAGTAAAGTTTCTTTGAATTGAACTGTGCGGGGTGGGGAGCAAGGGTGTGTGTGACAGAGGGGTGGGGATTGTTCTGTGTCAACAAGTTGTTGGAGGTGTTTATGTGTGTGAGCTGGCTGGGAGGGTTGGGGGTGGTGTGAGCTGAGGGGGATGGGGGGGCTGGCCTGGGTGTGCGAGCTGGGGGTGGGGGGCTGGCCTGGGCGTGGGAGCTGGAGGGGTGGGAGTCTGGACTGGGTGTGGGAGCTGGGGGGGTGGGGGGCTAGCCTGGGTGTGCGAGCTGGGGGTGGGGGGCTGGACTGAGTGTGCGAGCTGGGAGAATGTGGGGGGCTGGCCTGGGCGTGGGAGCTGGAGGGGTGGGAGTCTGGCCTGGGTGTGAGAGCTGGGAGAATGTGGGGGGCTGGCCTGGGTGTGTGAGTTGGGGGGGGGGACTGGACTGAGTGTGTGAGTTGGAGGGTGGGCCTGTGGGTCCTCACCCTTCCCAGCCCCAGGGATCGATTCCAGAGATAGCTCCGGACAGGGCTATTTGCAGCCTAACCTTGCTTCTGTCCCCACAGCTAATCTGTGGCGTGAGCTCCATGCCTGCGGAAACATCTGGGGCTGGTCCCCGGGCTGGGGGGGCTGGGGCTGCAGCAGGGGGACAGAGAGCTGCTTCCCAGCTGGTGGGGGGTTGTGATATTTTGCTTCTGGAAACTGTCAGTGTCTTTTGCCAAAGCAAATCTCCCCCCGTCTGAACACATCCTTCCAGCCCGCGCTCGGCTCCCGGCTCCCGGCGTGGGAACCGCTGCAGGGGCCCTTCGCCTCCAGCCCGGCTGCTGGGAACGGCCACACTGGGCCAGGCTGGGCAGGGGGCTCCGGGAAAGCCTGGCGGAGGGGCAGGCCATGGGTGTGGCTCCACCATGCAGCAGCTAGCCAGGGGAAGCTGGGAACGTTCCCCCCCCAGCATCGGTTGGTTCATTCACAGAGCTGCCGTCTGCCCAAGCCAAGCTGCAGGCCAGGGGCTGGCCCAGGAGTGCTGAGGCTGCATGCGTTTGCCACGCTCTGCAAAGTGCAGCGTTTGCTCCACACAACGTCCTCTCCAAAGTCCTGCTGGCCCTGCACTGAGGTCTGGCCCCACTCACTCCCCATTGCCAGCTGCCCCAGGACCTCAGTGCGCTCCCTGGGGTGGCTCCAGCAGGGCCCAGAATGGAGGGGCGCCCCAGGCTGCCTGGCCCCATGCCCTGCACTGTTCTGAAGGCTGGGTCACGCTGCTGTCCTAGAGCTCAGACAGGGTCGCTAAGCACCCTGGCTTCCCAGTGAGAGCTGCCTCGCAGACACGCCCCACACGACTTCCCAGCTCCCACACCTGGGGCCCCATGCTGCAGGATCAGGCTGTAGGGACTCAGGATGTGGGGCACCGGGAACCAAGCGGTTCCCGCTGAGGAGGTGGACAGCGCATTGCTCCATGGCGTGGGTGCTTGGCCTGTCTCTGCAGGTACAGCAGCAGCCACTCAAGTTCCTTCACCTACAGACCTGCCTAGGCCTGCTCTGGGCACTCTGGGCGCTGAGGCTGGGAGCATGCTCCTTGGCGTGGCTTCTCTCTGCCTGCGCCCCTGGCTGGCACTGAAATGTGGGAAGTGAGAACGCACTTCCGGGAGCCCTCGTTCAGGGCCTCTGCAAGTTATTCACTCCCCCGATAAGCTGATAAACTTTATTACACGATGTAGCAGATCATGGACTTTGGAAGCCTTGCAGGTGGCTGGCAGATCCCGCAACCCCCACACCTGCAGAGGCTGTACCCCCAGGATCCCCCATGTCAGGCTCCCAGAGCAGGCAAGGGCTCCTGGCGTCATGGTGGGTGAGACGCTGGCCTGAGCCCGCCCTTCAGTGTGGGCAGGTGTGCGCACACACATGCACACCAGCCAGGGAGGTGCACACACCAACATCCTGACAATGCCTTGTGCTTGTCCCGTGCCTCCCACCCCGGGAGCGCGAGGTGCTTTGCAAACAGCCGGGCGGTGGCCTCAGCACTGCTGAGGTAGGTGTCTGTAGAATCCCAGGGCTGGAAAGCCCTCGAGAAGCCACCAAGTACATCTCCCTGCGCTGAGGCTGGCCCAAGAAAACCTAGACCAACCCTGACAGGGGTTTGTCCAACCTGCTCTTCAAACCTTCCCGGGATGGGGATTGCACAACCGTCTTTGGCAGCCTGTTCCAGAGCACAATGATCCCTGTCCTCTTTAGAACAGCCCTTCGCAGATGGGCCAGCTGTTCTTAGCTCCCCTCGCAGCTAAACATGCCCAGTTTTTAACCACTCCTTACAGGGCAGATTTCCCAAACCTTGTGCCATTTTCGTTGCTATCCTCTGGATGTGCTCCACTTCCTCCACATCTTTCCTAAAGCCTGGTTCCCAGACCTGGACACAGCCCCACTAGTGCCCAGTAGAGTGGGCCAGTGACCGCCTGTGTCTTATATATGGCACTATGGAGGTGACTGTAAACATGTCACATAGGGGAAACTGAGGCACAGAGAGGCTAACGGGACCCTGGAATGGGTTACCTAGGGAGGTGGTGGAATCTCCATCCTTAGAGGTTTTTAAGGTCAGGCTTGACAGAGCCCTGGCTGGGATGATTTAGTTGGGGATTGGTCCTGCTTTGAGCAGGGGGTTGGACTGGATGCAGGGCCGGCTCCAGGCACCAGCTTAACAAGCAGGTGCTTGGGGTGGCCACTCCGGAGGGGGGGCGGCACATCCAGCTATTCGGCGGAGGGTCCCTCACTCCGGCTCGGAGTGAAGGACCTCCCGCCGAATTGCCGCCGCAGATCACGATCGTGGCTTTTTTTGGGGTTGGGGGGGGAAGGGGGTCTGCTTGGGGCGGCAAAAACCCTGGAGCCGGCCCTGACTAGATGACCTCCTGAGGTCCCTTCCAACCCTGATATTCTATGAGTCTATGACCCAAGGTCCCATAGTAAGCCAGATATGGGTCTAGAACCCTAGAGTTCTGATTCCCAGGCCTGCCTGCTTTATCCATGAGCACCCACTCCCCTCCCAGCATTGAGGATAGAACCCAGGAGTCCTGAGTCCAGGCCCCTGTTCTAACCAGTAGCCTCTCCTCCTAGGGCTGGGGAGAGAACCCAGGAGTCCTGCCCCTAGGCCCCTGCTCTAACCATTAGCACCCACTTTCACATGTGGTGGGAGACCAGTGCTGGTCCTTTTGGAAGGAGACTGATCCTGTTGCTTTTCCCCAGACAGGCGCTGTCACAGATGCCCTATTTCCCATTAACTTCCTCTTGGAGCGGGGTGGGGGGGTGAGGTGCTTGTCCCAGATGCTGCCAAGCTGCAGTGACCTTTGTGAGCCTCCCAGCCATTTAATACTTCACCCATTAACCCAGAGCTGATAGCCCCTTGGGAGCCGGATAAAAGGCTGCGGTGAGCCTGGCACTGCTACTTGCCCTGCGTCTCCCTCCCCAGCAGCGCACCATGGCAGCCGGCTTCTTCGTCAGCAAGACCCTGGGCATCGTGAGCATGATCCTGGGCCTGGGCGCCGTGGCCACCATCATCGCCCTCTCAGTCGTGTACTCACAGGAGAAGGAAAAAAATGCAGCGACTTTGCTGCCCAGCATCACTTCCACCCCGGCCACCACTCCCAGCAAGGCCACCCCGGCCACCACTCCCAGCAAGGCCACCCCGGCCAACGTGACCAACACAACCCCCCTGGCCACCACGGCCGCCCCCGCCAATCCCTGGAACAACTTCAGACTCCCCCAGTCCCTGATCCCGGAGCACTACGCCGTGACCCTGCAGCCCTTCCTGACCAAGGACGCCTCCGGCCTCTACATCTTCAAAGGAAACAGCACCGTGCGCTTCTCCTGCCAGAATGCCACCGACCTCATCCTGATTCACAGCAAGCAGCTCAACTACACGGAGCAGAGCGGCTTCCTTGTCTCGCTGCAGGGGGTGAGCGGCTCCAGCCCCCCGCCCATCACAAAGACCTGGCTGGAGACCCAGACCCAGTATCTGGTGGTGCAGCTCCAGGGGCCGCTGGAGACAGGCAAGAGCTACCAGCTAGTCAGCAGCTTCACGGGGGAGCTGGCCGATGACCTGGCTGGCTTCTACCGCAGCGAGTATGTGGAGGACGGAGTGACCAGGTATGGCCCCGGGGGGCCCCCACAATAGGAGGTGGGCAACCGACTAGTGGGGGGCAAGGGAAGGGACAAAACTGCAGCAGAATTTGGGGTGACCCGCAGCATCCGGGGGCGTGCCAGCTGCCCAGGGTTCCCTAGGCACGGGGCTGGCTGCAGGCTGCAGCTGTGGGGGCAGAATCAATGTAAATGCCTGAGGGGCAGGGTGTCCCCACGCCCCCCAAGTCCAGCTCCCTCCCCATACACTGCCACGGACCCATACCATGTGCAGGAGGGGAGCTGCGAGATACTTCAGGGCTGGGGACCCCCAGGGCCGCCGAGCGTGGATTCGGGCCCCGGTGAAAATTTTTTTTGGGCCCCCCAGCAAGGGCGGACCGGCTAAACAGGGCCGACGAGAGGCGGGGGGAAGCCGGGCCCCGGGCCCCCTTCTGGACCACCGGGCCCCGGTAAGGTGACGAGAGGGGGGGAAGCCGGGCCCCGGGCCCCCTTCCAGACCGCCGGGCCCCGGTAATTTGTACTGGCTTCCCCCCCCTCCTCGTCAGCCCTGGGCACCCCCCTCCTATGGACCGAGTACGCCAGTCTAACAGCAGCTGCTGGTGCCGGCTAAAGCCAGGTGAAATTTGGAAATCCTACACGCTGCAGCTGGCAGCCTGGGGCCCCAGACCCCCCACCCACATCCCTAATGTCACTGGGGGGAGCTCTTTGGGGTACGGTCGCCTCTCCTGCTGTCTG
>NW_020664418.1:51694904-51711908 GCF_002925995.2 Terrapene triunguis | reverse complement strand
AGGTGAAAGCAAGTAAACATAGATACACCAATGAGTTACAATCTTAAGTTTCAAAAGGTAATAGAAGCTTCTATAATCCACCAGCTGTATTTGTCCTTTAGGGCTAACCCTGGCTAAGCAGCTGGGGATCCCTTGCTTATGCCTTATAAACCTTGCCCCCCAGAGTCCAAGCAGCACAGAGATCCAGTTCCTTCTTGTTGGGGGTTTCTATTCCCCTTCTCTCTCTCGTGCTCTGAGCTGTGAACTCAGCTGACGGGAGGAATCCACTTGCAGGACTCGTTTTCATGGGGGGATAAGAGGGACAGTAACCAACAGTCTTTTGTCCTCTTTAATGTGCCACTCTCCTCTGGTGTCAATGGCCCGTCCCTGCTGGGGAGGATGTGACCCCTGCTGGCGGGGGGGGTCAGCCCTTTGCTCTAGTTAATGTCTCTCTCCTGACTGGTCATTTGTACGGTCACAGGAGCTCAGGATGCAAACGCTCAGATAGCCCCGTGCAGGATGGGGCAGAGGTTGTAAGTGCAATCGGTGCTGCAGCCACTCACAAGCATTCCAGAAGGTCTAAACCCTAAACACATTCTCATCGTTCTAATGCCTGTTTTACAAACCCCCCAGCTGAGCCAGACGGATCCCAGCTCGCACCTGTCAGCGTGCGGCTGAGACATGGGCACCGTGGCTGCCAGCATCACTCTCCCAATGCCCAGATGGGGTCGGAAGGGGTGTCTCTGGCACTCCCGAATAAGCCTCAGGGCCCCCCTTTTCTTTACAAGGCATCAGGATTATTTCCAGCTCCTACTCCTGAAGAGCTAGACTCCAGCGTCATCGTCTGGAATTGGTCCCTTTGGCCCGCTGCACCTATATTAGCAGGGTGCGGCCTGTTAAAACCAGGCTTAAATCTTCTCTTAAACAGATAAGGCTTAAGTTGTTGAATAGCCAAACAATGGCCCAGGATTTCCTCTCACTGCCAGCACAGTCCTGTTCAATGGGGTCAGTTATTTACCCAGGAAGATGATGGGGGCCCCTTGTCCCCGGCCCCAGCCTGCATTAGCATGTGCCTAGCTCCGTGTTCGACGTCAGGGCACAATTGAAATCAGGGCTGGCAAAACTGGCTCTTTAGACAAAGCCTCTTTATGCCTTTCTCCCAGGCCTGGTCCCAGGGCCGGCTCCAGGGTTTTGGCCGCCACAAGCAGCCCAAAAAAAAAAAAACGACAACACCACCTGCGGCCGCAATCCGGCGGGAGGTCCTTCGCTCCGAGCGGGAGTGAGGGACCGTCCGCCGAATTACCGCCGAATAGCTGGACGTGCCGCCCCTCTCCGGAGCGGCCGCCCCAAGCACCTGCTTGCCAGGCTGGTGCCTGGCGCCGGCCCTGCCTGGTCCATAGCAGCCAGGCTGGCTGCCCCTTTGTGGTAAGGTCTGTTATGGGGGCCACAAATCCCCTTTGCAAACCTCCGGTGATAGCTGGCCAGACTGATCAAAGATTGGCCCTGCTGCTTGGTTCGTAGGGCTGGCCATAAGAGCCTCGAATCAAATCTAGGGGTTCCCTCGTTTGTCTCCCATAAAGAAGATCAAAGAGGGCAAGCCCTGTAGATTCCTGGGGTGCACTCCTGTATGTGAATGACAAATAAGGGAGCAACACATCCCAGTCATTCTCCTGCTGGGTAACACACATCCTCAGCATAGACATCAATGTCCCACTGAATCTTTCTACCAGCCCATCTGTCTCTGGATGATGGGGGGGAGGAGGGGCAGCCTTTACGTGTCTCACTCCACACAGCTCCCATCACTTTCTGAAAACTACAGACATGAAATGTGCACCATGGCGTGACAAGATTTCCCTGGGAAAATCCCCTGCTAAAATGGGGATTAGGGCAGTAGCCACAGTTTCAGCTTCTGCGATAGACGAAGCTGTGGCTTCCGGGTGCCTGGGGGCAGAATCCACCACAGCCAGTAGATGTGTCTTCCCATTCCTGGAAGGGCTGGGTAGGGGTCCCACAATGTCTGCAGACACTCTGGCAACACCTCCTTAATGATGGGCAATGGCTGCAAAGGTGCCGCGCAGGGTCCCTTTAACCTCTGACGCGTCTGACGTAAGACACGACTCTTACAGGCATTTTTTACTGTCTCACACATGTGAGGCCAATAGCAATTCTGTCCGGGCCTCTCACAGGCTCTCTGCACTCCTGAGTGTTCGGCAAAGGGACAGTCGTGACCCACCTGAAGCACCTCTGCCCTGTGCTTATAGGTACAGATACCTGTTTGCAAACCTCCCCAGGGCTCCTCTTTTCCCTTGTGGGAGCCTCCCTGGACAATAACCACCTCCTAGGAAAAAGTGACCCTTTCCTTCCCTGGCTGGGGTGTGACTGTGAGCCGCATTCCTCTCCTTGGCCAGGGAAGGAGCAGCCTGTTGAGCCCCCATAATGGCCTTTGGGGTCTCCCTGAAGTTCAGAGCAAAGCAGTGGTGTCTCCAAACCCCTCTGTGCCATACCCAGGCTGTGCTGCCCCTGCTCTCTAAGCTGGGGTGCCCTGTCTACCGCTTTGCTGCTCTAGCCTGCAATCCTGGGCCGCTCACAAACAGCCTCCAGCATGCAAGTCACTCCCCACATGGACTGTGTGCCTGCTGCAGCCAGCCACCCCTTGGCTCTTACCAGCTGGGTTTGTACCGCAGGGTGACCCTGGATTTCCCCCCAGAGATGTGTGTGCTGGACTGCCCAGCCCTCTCCTGGAAAGTACAAGCTATACGAAGTCTGTCGTTTATTAATAGAAAGGACAATGTACAAATCCTCAGGCTGCCAAACCCCAGACTTGTTCTGGAGCTTCCAGGAATTAAAGACGAATCTTTAATTCAAGATTAGGTCATGTGATGAAATTTCCAGGAATCCGTCCAACCCAAATTGGCAAACCTACAAATCCTGTTATCCCAAATGCAGTTTGCCAAACACTTCAGTTCAAACACACTGGATCAGTTCAAACAATAAAACCAGTTTATTATCTACAGAGAGGGCGATTTTAAGTGAATACAAGTAATGAACCATACAGGTCAGAACTAGTTACAAGAAAACTGAAGATAAAGCGCAGCTAAGGACTAACTCAGCAAACTAGGGGAAATTCAACGCCAAGGTTTTCTCACCACATGCTCTCAACAGTCTTGCTGGCCAAACTGCTTAGGCCAGGAGCCCTTCCCCAGCGAAATGGCGGCTTCCTTTGTCCCTTCCGGTGCAGTGACTCATTGGGCAGAGAGAGAGCGGGGGGGGGGGGCACACTGTGTTGTCTGCCCCTGTTTTTTGTAGTCCTTTCCCCCCTCTGAGAAGCATTTCCAGCCGGGAACGAGCAACAGGCAGGCTATGTGGATGGGAACCCCAGGCTGTATCTTTGCTAAGATGTAGGTTTTTCGCCCCTGCCCCCTTTCCTGCCAAGGAATGGCCAGGTAGCAGGTAAGGGCCCATTGGCCTTGTTTACAGCTGGCTGAGGCATCACCTGGCCCTTTGTCTCTGAGGAACTGGTCTGGCTCCTCCCCAGCCTTGGAACATGTGTTAGGCGTGTCTACACTGCACTTTCATCGTTAAACTTTTGTCGCTTAAAAACACCCCCATGAACGACAAAAGTTTTACCGAGGAAAAGCGCCGGTGCGGACAGCGCTGGGTGGGTGGAAGCCGCGCTCCCATCAACGGAGCTACCGGCCCTCGTTGGGGGTGGGCGTATTTTGTCCCAGCGGAGTGGCTGCAGTGGCACAGCCGCTCTGGGTAAGGTGTGCTGTGTAGTAACAGCAGACAGTGGCATCTTCCCGTATTTGACCAGGAAATGGGGAGTTTTCAAACGATACCTCCCCAGGCAGCCTTTGTACAAAGCTGGCACACCCCGTACTCCCGGCTGACAAAGGGCTGAGGGCGTCCCCCCCCCGCAGCCCTCCCTGCTGTTCACAGACAAGCCAGGCGAGGCAGAGCTGTGCTCTTCCTGGCGTGAGTTACAATATTAGTCTGCCTGGGCATGGCTAGAGGCTCCTGACCTCGTCAAGCCTCAGCGGGGAGCAGATCCGAATGCCCACAACACGATCTCCCTTACAGCCCTCGCACTGCAGTGGAGCTTGGCCAGAGGTGCAGTTCCGGGGGACTCAGCCAAAGCTGGTTCACGTACATTTTTACCAGGAGGCCTGTCTTCCTCCCTTGCTCAGCTTTCCTTGACCAAAGTGACCTGGGACACGGCGTGGGCAGCGTAGGCCATTCACTCTGGCATTTTAATAAATGCTGCACCACCCTCCCCAGGCTCAGTCCTAATACAGTTCACCAGGATTCCCTGTGGCTCACCGCTGGGGCACTGGGAGTGGTGTTCACTGCGGCAGGTGGGGCGTGGATCAGGGGGTTACCTTGTTTTGGGCTGGTTGGTTTTAGATGGCCGGGAGGCCCACAGGGATGTCAGCCTGCCTGCCTGCCTTCCCCTTTGCGCCGCGCTCTAAACCCTGGGCTGCCTTGGGGTTTTATCAAAGTTGGGGTTAGGTTTATTTCCAGTCCCCTCTTAAACTGGGTGATGGGGATTTCCCTTCCCCTGGGATTTCCCCCCCTCCCTCCATGGGCCCTTGATTCAACATATTCATCGACTATTTCTGCAGCCTCTAAAACCGTGGCTGGTTTTGGTCCCAGATGATCACCTTTGCAGATGACCCTAAACTGGGAGGAGTGGTAGATACACTGGAGGGTAGGGACAGGATACAGAGGGACCTAGACAAAACAGAGGATTGGGCCAAAAGAAACCTGATGAGGTTCAACAAGGACAAGTGCAGAGTCCTGCACTTAGGACGGAAGAATCCCATGCACTGCTACAGACTAGGGACCGAGTGGCTAGGCAGCAGTTCTGCAGAAAAGGACCTAGGAGTCACAGTGATGAGAAGCTGGATATGAGTCGATAGTGTGCTCTTGTTGCCAAGAAGGCTAATGGCATTTTGGGCTGTATAAGTAGGGGCATTGCCAGAAGATAGAGGGACGTGATCGTTCCCCTTTATTCGACATTGGTGAGGCCTCATCTGGAGTACTGTGTCCTGTTTTGGGCCCCACACTACAAGGAGGATGTGGAAAAATTGGAAAGAGTCCAGTGGAGGGCAACAAAAATGATTAGGGGTCTGGAGCACATGACTTATGAGGAGAGGCTGAGGGAACTGGGATTGCTTAGTCTGCAGAAGAGAAGAATGAGGGGGGATTTGATAGCTGCTTTCAACTACCTGAAGGGGGGTTCCAAAGAGGATGGATCTAGACTGTTCTCAGTGGTACCAGATGACAGAACAAGGAGCAATGGTCTCAGGTTGCAGTGGGGGAGGTTTAGGTTGGATATTAGGAAAAACTGTTTCACTAGGAGGGTGGTGAAGCACTGGAATGGGTTACCTAGGGAGGTGGTGGAATCGCCTTCCTTAGAGGTTTTTAAGGTCAGGCTTGACAAAGTCCTGGCTGGGATGATTTAGTTGGGGATTGGTCCTGCTTTGAGCAGGAGGTTGGACTAGATGACCTCCTGAGGTCCCTTCCAACCCTGATATTCTACGATTCTGTGATTCTTTACCTTGTCTGTAACTACCCTAAACAATTGCCCTGGGGCCATCCGATCAAAGATTTTCCATAATCACCTTCAGCCCCTCCCTCATTGTCCATTTTCTCATAAAATTACACGTAATCTGCATATTCCACACGACTGACATTGTCAAACACTCTGAGGTTTCTCCACTTCAATCGATGGGGCTCAGGGGAAATCTTACACCTTTTCAATACGTTCGCTTTACATTCCTGGTACACGTACCTCACCCTCCTCCATCTCATGAAAGACTTGTCTGGCTTCCCTTGTTCCTTTGGTTCAGAGGAGAGGCGGCTGCTTCTCCGCTGGGATATTGCGCATCCCACATAGTCTCCCAAGGCCGACAGGAACCCTTTTATGCATCTGTCTGGGTATCAGTTGGGCAGGCTTGCTCCCCCTCCCTTGTGTCATGGCGAGGGCACTCCCTGGACGAGGACGAGCTTCTATCAGCCTCCTGTGCGCCGTCTGCTCAGCTTCTTCATTTGGGTTAATTGCTGCTGTTTGTTCCATGTGTCTTTGGTGGCTTTCTCCTCCGCTGTCTGGGCTGCTCGGTCTCTGATCCGCAGTTCCGCCAGCAGTCTCTGGGGGTCGCTGTCTCCCTGGGCTCCAAGGTGCTGCAATCGGGCCAGTTCCAAGCTGAGGTTTCCTCTGTGGCATGTGGGTCTTCTCCTCCCCTGGGCACCGGATCAGGAGCAAAGCTCTCAGCTCTGGAACTGGGGCTTTCTTTGGATCGGACATGCCCCTCTGCAGACTTGGCTGGCCAGGGGCTTTTCTCACAAGCCAGCAGAGCCTGTGGCTCACTCATGGTGTCAGTTCTTTAACCTTTACAACGCTCACTGTTGAGTTTAAATTTTAACAGCACTGGGGTTCTAATCTATGAGCTTAATCGACTTCTGGTATGTGAATCCTGTCAAGCTGTCTGCAGGGACTCAAGAGCGTGGGTACCAACCTCAGGGCAGGCTGGTAGAACCGGGGCACTAACCCCAGACGGGCGGGGAGTTCTCTACCTAGATTGCACCAGCCAGTTATCGAGTGTAAACCCCTCCGGCACTGTGACAGCCTGAACATGGAGCCACGGACAGTTCCCGTGTGTGCTCCGATCCGCCTCACCACCCAGGTGAGCCTTACGCCAAGGATCCCAGCAATGTTCAGGCTACTCCCAGTCCCAAAGGACCAGTCACTTACCCCAGGGCAGTTGCACCTCAGATCTCACACCAAAGACAGCACTTGTAGCCAGTTCAATAATAAACTCCACACCGACATATTAATAGGAAAAAGAAACCAGAGAGTTATTTTCAAGGTGAAAGCAAGTAAACATAGATACACCAATGAGTTACAATCTTAAATTCAAAAAGTAATAGAAGCTTCTACAATCCACCAGCTGTATTTGTCCTTTAGGGCTAACCCTGGCTAAGTAGCTGGGGCTCCCTTGCTTATGGCTAGAAACTTTGCCCCCAGAGTCCAAGCAGCACAGAGATCCAGTTCCTTCTTGTTACGGTTTTTTAACCCCTCCTGCCACGTGCCCTGGACTGGGCAGTTCGCTAATGGGAGGAATCCACTTGCATGACTCGTCTTCACAGCGGGCGGGGGGAGGGCAGAACAACACACGGCTGTTGTCCTCTTTATCGTCCCACAACAGTCCTGGTGTCAACGGCCCGTCCCTGCTGGGCAGGATGCGACACCTGCTGTTGGGAGTCAGCCCTTCCCACTGGTTAGTCTCTCCTGTCTGGTGATCTACACAGTCACAGGGGCTCACAATGCACCCGCTCAGCTATTCCCTGACAACACGGGAGCCAGCTGCTCGGAGTGAGCTGCAGCCACTCACCAGCATTCACTGAACACTGAGCACATCCTTATCACTCTCCTACCTGTTGTAACCGTACTAACGCCCGGCTGAGCCAGACCGATTCCAGCTATGTTATTTGTCCATGTTCAGTGAGGCATGGGGACCTTGGCATGAACTGGCCCCGGTGGGCCAGCACCACAGGGGGGCCTGTGGTCTCCCATGGGGGTTGGGGGGGTTCCGTGCTCTCCCATGGGGGCGGGTGGGGTACCGTGCTCTCCCATGGGGATCAGGGGGTTCTGTGCTCTCCCATGGGGTCGGGGGGTTCTGGGCTGTCCCATGGGGTCGGGGGGTTCTGGGCTGTCCCACGGAGGTGGGGGTTTTCATGCTCTCCCGGGGGTGGGGGTGCAACTCTGCTAACGAGGCCTGTCCCTCTCCCAGACCAGGTTGCCCTTCCAGACTTCAACGCAGGTGCCATGGAGAACTGGGGACTGGTGACGTACCGGGAGAACTCGCTGCTCTACGACCCTCTCTTCTCCTCCGTTGGCAACAAGGAGAGGGTGGTGACGGTGATCGCTCATGAGCTTGCCCACCAGGTACCCAGTATATCCCCCTCTGCCTCCCTTCTGCCCTCAGCTGGGTGTAGAGAGACTGAAGGGCTGACACTAGTCCGGGGTTCCCTGGGATCGGGGCTCCCTGGCTGTGTGTGTTGGGCGGGGGATGACTCTGTCCCGGGGCTCCCTGGGCTTGGGGTTTCCCTGGCTGTGTGTCGGGGGGGGCTCTGTCCTGGGGCTCCCTGGGCATGGGGGCTCCCTAGCTTTGTGTGTTGGGGGGGCTGTAGCTTGGGGTTCCCTAGGATCGGGGCTCCCTGGCTGTGTGTGGAGGGGCGGGGGCTCTGTCATGGGGCTCCCTGGGTGGGGGGGTTCCCTGGCTTTGTGTGTCAGGGGGGCTCTGTCCCGGGGCTCCCTGGGCATGGGGGCTCCCTGGCTGACCCTCCCCGTCTCACTCTCTCCGCAGTGGTTCGGGAACCTGGTGACCCTGCGCTGGTGGAACGACCTGTGGCTGAACGAGGGCTTTGCCTCCTACGTAGAGTACCTGGGGGCGGACTCAGCTGAGCCTTCCTGGCACATCGTGAGTAGCCCCAGCAGGGGGTGCTACCCAGCGGGCTGCAGCGGCAGGAGGCGCGTGGGAACTGGATCGCCACGGTGGCAGGCTTCGGCCCAAGCAGGGTCACCTGCGGCCTTGCAGGAAGGAGTTGCGTGCTCCTGGGGAGGGGGCCCTGCTCTCCGGTTGGCTGCAGCCTTTCCTGGCGCTGGGACCGGGGGATGGAGGCCAAGGGGTCTCTGTCGTCCCTCCAGAGGGGCAGTGTGGAGCTGCCGGCAGCAGTGAGCGAGCGCTGCTTGCCGGGGCAGGACCCACCCCCAGCTCCTGGTGCTGCTGGGTGGGGAGGAAGCAGTCCCCATCCTGCAGGTGGGTGAGAACGCGGAGCTCTAGGCTGGGGGCGGGAAGGGAAGAGACGGCACCGTGTCCGGGCTGGTGGCAGTCCCCACACGCCCACGGAGGGCTGGTCGGCGGCTGGGTGCTGAGCGCCGGCACCGCCCCGGGCAGGCTGTAACTTTGTGCCTTTGCAGAAAGACCTGATAGTGCAGAGTGAGATGTACCGCGTGATGAAGGTCGACGCGCTGGCCTCCTCGCACCCGCTCTCCTTCCTGGAGAGCGAGATCAACACACCGGCGCAGATCAGCGAGGTCTTCGACGCCATCGCCTACAGCAAGGTGAGGGACCCCCCCGGGGACTGCCTGGGGTTGGGAGCAGCCCCTCCTGGGAAGCTGCTCGGACCCTCGCTCAGCGCCTCTCTCTGATCTCCCTGCAGGGGGCGTCGGTGCTGCGGATGCTCTCGGAGTTCCTCACCGAGGACAGCTTCAAGAAGGGGCTGCAGGTGAGGCCCTGGCGGGGCTGCGTGCCAAGCAGAGGGCTCGGCCGGACGCGTCCTGCATGGCCCCTGCTCCGAGATCGGCGTCGGCCTGGGCTCCCTTGGGAGGGCGCTCTGCCTTAGGGGGAACCTGCCAAGCCTCCCCACACTCTGGCAGCGCTCACCAGACCCGCGGCCAGTCTGCAGGAGGCAGTGCTGGAGGGGCAGAGGAGTGGGTACTGCCTGAGGGCAATGGATGGTGCTGGGGGAGTGCCCACTTCGCACATGCAACGCCCTGCTCAGCGTGAGTTACATGCCCGCTCTGTGCCAGTGCACAGGCTGCAGGGCCGGGGCAGTCCCTGGCTACAAAGACTGGCAGTTCAGTCAAGCTTTGGCTTGGAGGTCCCTGGTCCAATGGAGCGTTGGCCAGCATGGCAGCCGTCATGCCCATGGTGGCCGTGCCTGGGGAAGGGCCCAGCCTGCACACTCGCTCCCATGGTCTCAGTGCAGCGCCCGGCGGCATGGCCCTGCGGTGCCCACGCCCACCCAAACACCCTGCAGGGGAAGAGTGTGGGCGAGCAGCAGGGAGGGCTCTGCTGCTGGGAGCATTGGCCTCTGCCTTTGAGAGCCGTGCCCAGAAAGTCTGGGGCTTTGCTCAGTGCAATCCCTCTGCCTTCGCCTGGCAGCGGGGGAGCAGGATGTACTCTTGGGGAGGCGGCTCCTCTGCTGAGACCTGGCTCTGGGATCCCCATCTCATCCCGAGCGAATAAGAACATCAGAACAGCCAGACTGGGTCAGACCAAAGGTCCATGTAGCCCAGTATCCTGTCTACCGACAGTGGCCAATGCCAGGTGCCCCAGCGGGAATGAACAGAATAGGGAATCATCAAGTGATCCATCCCCTGTCGCCCATTCCCAGCTGCTGGCAAACAGAGGCTAGGGACACCATCCCTGCCCAACCTGGCTAATAGCCATTGATGGACCTATCCTCCATGAATTTATCTAGTTCTTTTTTGAACCCTGTTATAGTCTTGGCCTTCACAACATCCTCTGGCAAGGAGTTCCACAGGTTGACTCTGCGTTGTGTGAAGAAATACTTCTTTTTGTTTGTTTTAAACCTGCTGCCTGTTAATTTCATTTGGTGGCCCCTAGTTCTTGTGTTACGAGGAGTAAATAACACGTCCTTATTTACTTTCTCCACACCAGTCATGATTTTATAGACCTCTATCATATCCCCCCTCAGTCGTCTCTTTTCCAAGCTGAAAAGTCCCAGTCTTATTAATCTCTCCTCATACGGAAGCTGTTCTATACCCCTAATCATTTTTGTTGCCCTTTTCTGTACCTTTTCCAATTCCAATATATCTTTTTTGAGATGGGGCGACCACATCTGCACACAGTATTCAAGGTGTGGGCGTACCATGGATTTATATAGAGGCAGTATGATCTTTTCTGTCTTATTATCTATCCCTTTCCTAATGATTCCCAACCTTCTGTTCGCTTTTTTGACTGCTGCTGCACATTGAGCGGATGTTTTCAGAGAACTATCCACAATGACTCCAAGTTCTCTTTCTTGAGTGGTAACAGCTAATTATGACCCCATCATTTTATATGTATAGTTGGGATTATGCTTTCCAATGTGCATTACTTTGTATTTATCAACATTGAATTTCATCTGCCATTTTGTTGCCCAGTCACCCAGTTTTGTGAGATCCTTTGGTAGCTCTTCACAGTCTGCCTGGGACTTAACTATCTTGAGTAGTTTTGTATCATCTGCAAATTTTGCCACCTCACTGTTTACCCCTTTTTCCAGATCATTTATGGATATGTTGAATAGGACTGGGCCCAGTACAGACCCCTGGGGGACACCCTATTTACCTCTCTCCATTCTGAAAACTGACCATTTATTTCTACCCTTTGTTTCCTATCTATTAACCAGTTACCAGTCCATGAGAGAACCTTCTCTCTTATCCCATGACAGCTTACTTTGCTTAAGAGCTTTTGGTGAGGGACCTTGTCAAGGGCTTTCTGAAAGTCTAAGTACACTATATCCACTGGATCCCCCTTGTCCACATGCTTGTTGACCCCCTCAAAGAATTCTAGTAGATTGGTGAGGTATGATTTCCCTTTACAAAAACCATGTTGACTATTGCCCAGCAAATGATGTTCATGTCTGTGTCTGACAATCTTGTTCTTTACTAATAGTTTCAACCGGTTTGCCTGATACTGAAGTCTGGCTCACTGCCTGTAACTGCCGGGATCACCTCTGGAGCCCTTTTTAAAAATTGGCATCACATTAGCTATTCTCCAGTCATTTGGTACAGAACCTGATTTAAATGTTAGGTTACAGATGACAGTTAGTAATTCTGCAATTTCGCATTTGAGTTCCTTCTTCCCTTTCCCTGTGTTTTCACAGTCCTACCTCCACGCCTTCAGCTACGGAAACACGGTCTACGACGATCTGTGGACTCATTTGCAAAAGGTACGAAGCTCCTCCCACCAGCTGGAGGAGCATGACCAGGGCTGGGCTGGGTTTCTGTTGCATGGCACTTAGTGTAAGAAGCCTGTTACTGTCAGGGACAGAGGGGCTGGGGCCCACCCAGCCGTGATGAAACTGAAATTCAGGTCCCGCAGCCACCGTCCCTCTGCCCCTTTGGCACATAGGCTCCATTTGCACGACACGCTCCCACACAGGGCACAGTGCTGGCTGCGTGCCTGGGCCCAGCAGGCACATGGGCGGGCTCGGCGCATGGCTCCGCTGGGCACAGGAGAGGAATCGGTGCCGTTCCCTGGCAGGGGCCTGATGGGTGCTTGTCTTGCCTTGTCCGTGCTGCACAAACACGGAGGATGGCATGGCCCCTGCCCCAGAGAGCGCCTGATCCTGCCAGCTCTTGCACCCGGCTCATGTGAGTAGCGCCTGGGAACCCTGCTGAGCCCAGCCGGGACGACCGTAAGATACTGTTCTTTCAAGAGCTGGTGAACGGCGTCCTCGTCGCTGGGGGAGGCTGGCGTGACGCCGCCGGTGACTCTGCCAGAGCTCTAGACAGGCGGTGAGGGGGGAGCGTCCATGTCACAGCACGTGCAGCAGCTGTGGGGGTTCGACCCAACCTCCCAAACACCCAGCTCTGGGCACTTCTCTCTGCCCCCAAAGGTGCCCTGTAGAAGGGCAGGGGGTGGGGACGGAGCCGGGACTCCCTGGCCTAGCCTCTGCGGGAGCCGATCTGCAGAGAACAGCAGCCAATAGCCCCTTACCGCCCCCTGCACAGGTGGTGGATGAAGACAAAATTCAGCTCCCCACCACCATCAAAGGCATCATGGATCGCTGGACACTGCAGATGGGCTTCCCCATGGTGACTGTGAACACGAAAAATGGCTCCATTAGCCAGAGACACTTCTTACTGGACACCGAATCCACTGTCGAGCGGCCCTCGGCGTTCAAGTGAGTGATCAAGCGGCCCTTGCTGCCCCCCGAGGTCCCACGCTGGAGAGGTCGGCTGTCCTAAGCGCAGTGGGGCATGAGCCCCTCCCCTGCCACCACAGAGCCCCACGGCGGTGCCTCTCGGAGGGGGCCTCTGCGGGATCGTGGCCAGGGCTGCACTGCGGCACCCCCAGGTAGAGACCTTGTGGTGCTGGGTCCCCTGGAGCCCCATGGGCCTTCTGCCTCCGAGAGCCCCGAGGCCAGCCCCGTTCCTCTGTGCTCTTTGCAGGGCCCTCCCCATGGGGCGTCGCCCCTTTGAGGGGTGAGGGTGTGATACGGGTGAGCTCGCACCGATCGCTGGGAGCGGGGGATCCCTCGCACTGGGGGGCTGGGACTCTGCCGGGGGCAGAACCAGCAGAGTAAGGAAGGGCAGGAGAAGACCCCAGTGTCTGTCTGTCCGTCTGC
The DNA here is from genome assembly GCF_002925995.2 of Terrapene triunguis. Lineage (NCBI taxonomy): Eukaryota > Metazoa > Chordata > Testudines > Emydidae > Terrapene > Terrapene triunguis. Next base: position 51,698,786 of record NW_020664418.1, on the reverse strand, counting down.
AGCTACACCTGGATAGTCCCTGTCACTTGGATGAAGCAGCAGGATGGGGCAGAACAGATGTACTGGCTCACCGAGACCTCAGGTACGTGCTGGTCCCTGGGCGTGTCCCAGGCACCGGTGCTACTGCAGGAGCAGGATATGCTGCTAGCGGGCGACAGGCTAGCAGTTGCCAGGTTTGCCATGCCAGTGCCATGGTCAGTGCCCCAGGGAGATTTCAGTGCGGTTACTGGGGGTGTCACATCCCCCTCTTCAGCCCAGGCAGGTCAGCAGGGGGAGAGTCTTTGTAGGGGAGCAGCCCCCGGAGGGGCTCAGTGGGGGGTTCTAGGGGGTGGGCCTCGGAGGGGGTCGGTGGGGGGGGTTAGGGGGATGCCCCCAGAGGGGCTCGGTGGGGGGTTCTAGGGGGAGGCCCCCAGAGGGGCTTGGCGGGGGGGCTTCTAGGGGGAGGCCCGTGGAGGAGCTCAGTGGGGGGTTCTAGGCTCAGGGACTCTCTGCTGTAGACTTGAAGGGAGGGACCCCACTAATGTGCTTCCTTTTCCTTTCTCAGCCACCAACCAATTGTTTGTGGTGACTGGTGCCTCCAACTGGCTCCTGCTCAACATCAACGTGACGGGGTATTTCCGGGTGAACTACGACCAGGACAACTGGAACAAGCTGCTGACCGAGCTGGGCACCAGTCATGAGGTACCCGAAAGCCCAGCCTCTGCCCCCGCACCAGCACTCTCAGCCCAGGGGACCAGGCCCCTGCTGTGGGGCGGCCGGGCCCCAAGCTGGGTCAGGGACCCCAGAGCCAGCCCAAGCTGAGTCGCCCATTCCATGGCTCTTCTCCCCCCCACAGTCTGCTCCTGCCCCCCACGTAATCGTCTTTGCTCTTTTCCAGGCCATCCCGGTGATAAACCGAGCCCAGATCATTGACGATGCCTTTAACCTGGCCAGGTGAGTCACCCGGGCCGCCACGGGGTGACAACCAGCCTCTGGCCTCCTCCTCCAACCCCACAGCGGAGTCCTCTCCCCACGGTGCCTGAGCAAGGCTGGCAGGTCGGGGAGACGTCTGTCCCCGCAGGCAGCGAGAGGGAGGCCCCCACACCCTCCGGTTCCCCCTCTCTGGGCTGGGCAGCTAGGAATCTCCCGCTGCGTCTCGCTGGCAGCTCAGCGCTGGACGGTGCAGGAGTAGGTGCCGCAGTGGGGGCTGAGGGGCCGGCAGAGCTGGGTGCTGAGATCCCAGCAGGCCCACGGGCAGGCGACTGGGCTGCTGAATGCCTGAGGCGTTGCGGGCCCGGCTCTGCGCCTACCCCAGGTACACAGCCAGCCTGCGCTGGGCTCTGTCCTGCCTGGCACCCTGGTGCCAGAGGGTGCGAGGAGAGTCCAGCTGGGGGCTTGTGTGGGGAGCTGGGCTGCACGTCCCCATCGCCCGGCCAGGCTGGCCCCTGTGGGTGGGGCAGCAAACATCCAGGGGGCAGGTGTGGGGGGGGTAACAGAGCAGGCCCCGCGGAGGGTCTTTGGGATGGACTGGCCACGCTGCTGGCTGGCAGGCAGGGCTCAGTCTGTGGGGTATTAGCAACAGGGGATGCGGAGGGGTCCATTGCCGGGGCAGGGGGGATAGAAGGGGGTGGGGTCCATTGCCGGGGGGGGATAGGAGGGGGTGGCCAGGCGGGGATGGGGGGAGTCCATTGCCAGGGGGATGGGAGGGGGGGGGGAGGGGGGGAGGGGGGGGTCCATTGCCGGGGGGGATGGGAGGAGACGGGGCCATTGCCAGGCAGGGAGGGCGCAGAGGCCACGTCTGGTGGCGTGGCAGGAGGACGTGAGCTTTGCAATTGGCTGTTTAGGGCCAAACACATCAACATCACGCTGGCTCTGAATACTACCACCTACCTGGGCAAGGAGCGGGAGTACCTGCCCTGGAGCGCCGCCCTCGACAACCTGGGCTACTTCCGCCTGATGTTTGACCGCAGCGAGGTGTACGGCCCCATGCAGGTGAGCCCCCGCCTGCCGCAGGTGAGCCCCCGCCTGCCCCAGGCCAGGTGGATTGCGGGCAGCATGGCTGGATGGCACTCGGATGGCCACTCTGCCGTCCCCGCCTGTGCGGGGTCAGTTCAGCCGTGGGCCTGGCACAAACGCAGGGCATAGGGTGGGCTCTGCAAATCGCCCCAGCGAGCCGGAGAGGCGGGCCCCAGAGGGTCGGAGCTGCCCGGGGAAGGGCATGGGGTGGGGGAAAGGAGGCGGCAGGAGTCGTAGGCGCGCTGGGTGATCGCGGCGTGACGGGGGGAAGGCTCAGAGCTCCTGATCCTTCTGGCAAGCGGCGCTCACCCTGCCCGTCCTCCCCCAGAAATACATCCGGAAGCAGGTGACCCCCTTGTTCCAGTACTTCGGAAACATCACCTCCAACTGGACCAGGCTCCCGGACGGCTTGATGGAGCAGTGAGTCCCAGCGCGGCACGTCCTCCGGCCAGCCACAGGGCAGGCCCTGCGCCCCCGGCGCCCCTGGGGCCTGCAGAACTGGCTCCTCCCGTGACTGCTGCTGCCTCTTTTCCAAGGGGAGGGCTCTGGGTCCCCCCTTTCCTGCCCCACCCCTCAGCCAAGGGAGGCGCTGGGCACGGCTCCCAGAGTGCGGGCACGCTGGGGCCGGTTGGGTGGCCCTGTGTTACGGGCACATGCCACTCTGTGCCCAGTCCCAGGCACCCTCCAGACCCTGCCTCTCCTCTCGCTCTTCCTCTGCCCCCGCGGACCCCGAGAGGCCGGGCGTTCCCCTCCCCACTGGCGGGATGGCTGAGCTGGGCAGTGGCACCCGCTGGGCAGGAGGCAGAGGCACCCAGGGTATGTCTACACTACAGGATTAATCCGAATTTAGATAATTCGAATTTAGGAAACAGGTTGTATAAATTCGATTGTGCGCGGCCACACTAAGAACCTTAATTCGGTTTTAAACCACATTAATTCGGTGGTGTGCGGCCACACTACACCATTAACTTAAACACAGTAATTCGGTGGTGTGCGTCCACACTAACCCTAATCCGAATTAACAAAATCGATTTAGGCTCTACTCCGTTCGTCGAGGTGGAGTACAGAAATCGATTTAAAGGGCCCTTTAATTCGAATTAACTGGCTCTGTAGTGTGGACGGGTGAAGGGTTAATTCGGATTAAGGCAGCTAAATCCGAATTAAAGTCCTAGTGTAGACCAGGCCCCAGGCAGCACTGTCCCCGGTAGTGCCCACTGCTCGCAGCCTCAGAGCGAGGCGACCCCCACCCAGCCCGTGCTGCGCCTGGCAGATGGGGCAGCGGGAGAGACACCTCCTGGGCCCGGCTGGTGATGGGCCGGTGGGCGCCTGCCTCTGTCACGGTCATTCTGCCTGGTCTCCCTGCCCGCCGGGCCTGGCTCCTAGGGCCCCTTCGCCGGGTCCAGCCGCTGACACGGCTCCTCTCCCCACTCAGGTACAACGAGATCAACGCCATCAGCACGGCCTGTACCCAAGGCGTCCCTGAGTGCACGCAGCTGGCGGCCGCCTTCTTCAACCAGTGGAAGCAAAACCCCAGCAACAACCCGTGAGCCCTTCCCCGTGGCCTCTGGGCAGGGGGGAGGTGGATGGGGGGCTGGGCCGGGCTGGGCCATGGCGCTGCTCTGGGCTGGGGGGCTGGGCTGGACCGGGCCATGGCATCCCCTGGGATGGGGGGCAGGGCTGGACCAGGCCTTGGTTCCCCCCTGGGCTGGGGGGTGGGCTGGACCGGGTCGTGGCGCCCCCCTGGGATGGGGGGCTGGGCTGGACTGGGTCGTGGCGCCCCCCTGGGATGGGGGGCTGGGCTGGACCGGGCCATGGCGCCCCCCTGGGTTGGGAGGCAGGACTGGACCGGGCCTTGGTTCCCCCCTGGGTTGGGGGGCTGGGCTGGAC
>NW_020664418.1:51689790-51694894 GCF_002925995.2 Terrapene triunguis | reverse complement strand
CTGGACCGGGCCTTGGTTCCCCCCTGGGTTGGGGGGCTGGGCTGGACCGGGTTGTGGCGCCCCCCTGGGATGGGGGGCTGGGGCAGGCCCAAGGGGGAGTGCAGGCAGAATTTGCCTATTTCCAGCTGGTAAATACCCAGCTCCCTGGCGCTGCCTGGGTCCCTAGTGAGATGCTAGCCCTACGCATGGGTGGGGGGTGCCCCCCAGCACTCCTCCATGGGAGCCTCTCCCCAGGGTCTGCTGCGCCAGGGCTCTGCTGAGTGGGGCCCCGTGCCTGAGTGCCGAGCGCGTTTCCCCGGCACGGCCCCCGTGACAGGCATGTTCCCCCCCCCAGGATCCCCCCGAACCTGCGCTCCTCCATCTACTGCAGCGCCATAGAGACGGGCAGCGAGGCGGACTGGGACTTCGTCTGGCAGATGTTTAAAAACGCCACGGTGGTGGCCGAAGCCGACAAGCTCCGCTCGGCCCTGGCCTGCAGCAAGGAGCCTTGGATCTTGAAAAGGTGGGGGGGGCACACAGCCGCCTTCGGGGAATGGGGGCCGTGGAGCCTATCGGCGTAGGGATGGGCAGGATCCAGGCTGCCAGGGGCATGGGGAAGGAGAAGGGTCTGGGGCTGCCTGCAGCGGTAGGTGGCCCTGCGCCTGCCACGGGTGCCGCGTACCAGCCCTGCCTGCCCCCTCCCCAGGTATCTGGAGTACTGCCTGGATCCCAGCAAAATCCGGAAGCAGGACGCCACCTCCACCATCAACAGCATCGCCAGTAACGTGGTGGGGCAGAGCCTGGCCTGGGACTTCATCCGGGGCAACTGGAAGACCCTTTTCAGCCAGTGAGTGCCACGGAGGGGCAGCCCGTGGGAGGGGGCTGGGGAATGCGGGGGTGCAAGGGGGGGGGGGGGAGGGGGGGGGGCGCTCTCAGTCTCTCTCCCCGCACGTTATGTGCCCTTCGTGCCATCCCGGGCTCCTGTGGCTCCCTGGCGAAGAGCAGGGCGTGCTCCCTGCTCCTATGCCCTGAAGCTCTCTCCTCTCGCTCCATGCCCGGGGCAGCCCCTCTGATGAGCCCTGGTAGCTCTTTCTGGGATGCTGCCCCTTTGGGAGGAAGGCACCTCCCCCATGCCCGCCTGCTCACCCCACCCCTCCCCTCCACAGGTACGGCGGGGGCTCCTTCTCCTTCTCGGGCCTGATCCAGGTGGTGACGCAGCGGTTTGCCTCTGAGTTCGAGCTGCAGCAGGTGAGGCCCGTCCCAGGCCTATCCGTGCGCGGGGTGGCGGGGCCCCTCGGGAAGGGAGAGCCCCGTCTGGTCTGCTCTAGCCCTCCCCCAGGGCCTGGCCGTCGCTCCCCGCAGCCTCTCCGCAGGGCCTGGCCCAGGTGGGCTGTGAGCCGCCCGAGTGCTGGGGCTGGCACCATTTTGCGTGGGGTCGTCGGCGCTTCACAGGCCCAATCCGTTAGTGCAGCTCTGTTGCCCTTGCCCGGCCACCCTGCAGCAGAGGGATCCTGCCTCCCTGCCGGGCGGGTGAGTCCGTCAAGCCCCCGTCACTTGGGGGCGAGCCAGGGCAGGTCTAGGGAGAGGTCCAGCTGTGATGCCAGCCCCAGGGATGGCAGCGCCCCGCTGCCTCCAGACACACATACCCCCTGCCCCATTTGTGGGGCCGCAGCCGAGGAATTGGTGCTGCAGGAAACCTCGCGTGTTACCTAAGCACCCCGAGGCCCAGCCCCATGGGCTGCATGCCTGTCCCTTGGGGTTCACATCCTGGCCTCCCTCCCTGCGTGGCCAAGCAGCGCACAGACAGCTGCTTTCCTGCTCCTCCTGGGTCCACCCCTCTGGGCCTGCAGGTGTCTGGGGCTGCTCGGCGCCCTCCCCAGGTTTGGGGTGCCCGGGTGGTGCCAGGGCTGCATGAGGGCACCGCAGTGCACAGGCGCTGTCCTGCTGCCGCCCTCACTCACTCTCGGGCCCGCTCTCTCTCGGCAGCTGGAGCAGTTCAAGGCAGACAACGCCGACGTGGGCTTTGGCTCGGGCACGCGGGCGCTGGAGCAGGCGCTGGAGAAGACCAAAGCTAATATCAAATGGGTGGCAGAGAACAAGGAGACGGTGCTGACGTGGTTTGAGACGGCAAGCAGCTGAGAGGGTGAACTCAGTAACGCCAACCCCTCCCACGTCTGCCTCCTCCCGCTGCTCGGGGGGGGGGGGGCTGTGCCCAGGTTCCTGAGCCCCACACTCTGGGCATGCAGCCTCCTGAACTCTCCTGTCACTGGGCCCATGTCCCCGCCCCAGAGAGCCCCACGCCCCCGCCCCCCCCCCACATTCTGCCTACACTCCCAGAATACTCTGCACTGCCCGGGGCTCAGCCTGGCCGTGCTCCCACAATGCTTTGCACACTGGCCCCATTGACAGGGCCTCGCCACAGCCCTTGTTTCAGTGACTGTCCCAGGGAAGCCCAGGTGCCCGTGGGGTGGTCGTGGGCAAACAGGAGGGTGAGGGCAGCGGGGCTGCTGACTGGGGAGCCCCCCAGCCCCGCCGCGGGCCAGGACATGTGTCTGCTGTATAGTCCTTCTCAGACCCAGACATTGTAAATAAAGGCTTAATGTTAAATGGTAAAGCCATGGGGCCGGGGCTCGGCCCAGCGCCTCCAGCACTCCCACAGCTCGCTCCCACGCTCAGCTTGGGCAAGTGCCCGGGCCGTTCCCTTTGCCACCGGCATGGTCAGTGGTGGGGGAGAACGGGGGGGCAGGATGTGAGCAGGAGGCAGGGTGGCTCCAGGGACCAGGGAGTGGACATGCTGGGAGAACAGGGTGGCTCGGGGGGACCAGGGAGTGGAAATGCTGGGAGAACAGGAAACGAGCCACTCCCCACAGCCGGGGTGTCAGGCGGAGGGGCCAGCCCCTGCCTCAGGCGAGCTCTGCCTAGCCCGCTGAGGCTGTTAGGAGCCGGGGCGAAGTGGTGACGAAGGCCTGGCGGGGGCTGTCTGACGGTACGTGTCAGCGATCCCCAGGGGTCGTGCCGGTCCCAGCTCTGCTCCCAGACAGGGTCGGGAGGGCCGGCAGTGGGAGTCAGGCAGGCTGGCGCAGAGCGGGTGCCAGTGCGGGGGGGACGGACCAGCCCCACTAAGGCACAGGAGCAGTGGGCCCTGGGGGCAGGGGGCACAGGCCCCATCACAGAAGCTAGAGGAGAGTTCCCTCCCGCCAGTCCATCCCTTCCCTCCATGGTGCCCGCTGGCACATCCAGAGCTCAGGCCAGCCTGGTTGTGAATCTCCCCCAGTGACAGGGCTCCTGGCCCTTCCCCGGCTGTCTACCCACTGCGCTGTCTGCTGGGGCAGGAGGCTCTGGCTGTGACCACGGAGCTGCAGTACCCGCAGGGCGAGGAGCTAGGGCTGCTCCGGGCAGGCTGGGCACAGGGCGTATAAAGCAGGAGGTCCCAGCTATCTGGGGTAGGTACTTGGCCATCTCCTCCAGCTCTGGGCTGGAGACACAGGCTGGGGGCAGGCGGGGGGAGAGCTGGCAGGCTGGGGGTAGCAGGGACACTGGTTCTATGGAATAAGTTGTCACAAAGGGATTGTTACCCTTTTCTATGGGTGTAGAGCCTGCAGATCCCAAGACACCTCACTCTGAGCCCTGGGACTTGGGCTGGGGGCCAGCCGGGGAGAGGCTGCTTTGCTTCATGATTTGGGCCCCGTCCCTGAGGATCTCAGCGGCTGGCAGGTGCCGTTGTCAGCGCAGCCCTCGGACCCGGCCCGGTAGGGACACAGCTTTGCAGCTTGGCGATGGGGTTGGTGCCCAGGTCTGAGCTGGGCTCTGGGTGCAGCGACCATTTGGAGAAGTGGCTGGGGCTGCAGGGCGTCTCTGGCTGCATCGGGGGGCAGCGCAGCAGCCCGGGGCTCTGGGCTGAGGCCGGAGGTGTGATGTGGCACCTGTGCAGGTTCAAGCCCGGGGATGGGGGAGGCAGCGGGTGGGGAACCGGGGGCACTCGGAGGCAGAGCATAAGAACATAAGAACGGCCATACTGGGTCAGACCAAAGGTCCATCTAGCCCAGTATCCTGTCTACCGACAGTGGCCAATGCCAGGTGCCCCAGAGGGAATGAACCTAACAGGTAATGATCAAGTGATCTCTCTCCTGCCGTCCATCTCCACTCTCTGACAAACAGAGGCTAGGGACACCCTTCCTTACCCATCCTGATTAATAGCCATTAATGGACATAACCACAATGAATTTATCCAGTTCTCTTTTAAACGCTGTTATAGTCCTAGCCTTCACAACCTCCTCAGGCAAGGAGTTCCACAAGTTGACTGTGCAATGTATGAAGAAGAACTTCCTTTGATTTGTTTTAAACCTGCTGCCCATTAATTTCATTTGGTGGCCCCTAGTTCTTATATTATGGGAACAAGTAAATAACTTTTCCTTATTCACTTTCTCCACACCACTCATGATTTTATAGACCTCTATCATATCCCCCGTTAGTCGCCTCTTTTCCAAGCTGAAAAGTCCCAGCCTCTTTAATCGCTCCTCATATGTGCCCTGTTCACCTGAATGCGCGGGTCTGAAGTCACTTAGACAGCAGCACAATTTCCTTGCCAGGAATGTGACACTTCCATCTCTGTGTCCCCCCAGTGACCCCCGGCCCCAGGAGTCCCCTTGACTGCCCTCTCCCTGTGACCCCCATGACCCACTGTGATTCGCCTGGCCCCATTGCCTCGTGACCCCCATCCTTGTGACCCCCATGACAACCCCACCCCACCCTCATGATTTCCCTGTCCCCGTGAGTCCCTGCCCATCTCCCCGAACACCCAGGTCCTCTGTCTACGTCTGGGGAGCAGGGCCTGGAGCTCCCAGCTTTGGGGGGCTGAGGCCAAGTCAGAGGCGCGCTGGGCTGCCATTGCTGTTTCTCCAGGCTGCAAAGGGGCTCGTGGGGCGAAATGGGTCCAGGGTGACTTCGTGCTCTGCCCAGTTGCCTCCAAGAAGTGCCATGGGCAGGGGCTGCCCACGTGTGAAGCGCGCTCGCCTCAGTTCTGGGCTACATCCATGGCTCATTCTCCAGGCCACTGCCCAGGGGATGGTGAGACCTGTCAGCCCCACACAGCACCAGGCCCTGCCCAGCACCGCGCTGGGTCCCC
>NW_020664418.1:51687376-51689780 GCF_002925995.2 Terrapene triunguis | reverse complement strand
CACAGCACCAGGCCCTGCCCAGCACCGCGCTGGGTCCCCCCGCCCCCCGCCCCCCCCCGCCCCCGGCCCCGCCCCGCCCCCGCCCGGGGCCCCCCCCCCCAGCCCTACACAGACCCAGGCCCTGCTCCCAGACAGCATATGAAGGGACTGGGTAATTCCCATGCAGGCAGCCCAGCCCTGCCCGCACAGCCGGGTAGGGAGCTGACAGCGCCAGTGGGGGAGCTCCCCGTCCTGGCAGGGGGCTAATGAAATCTGGGACTGCTGGAGAAATGTAACGCGAGCGTGAGCCAGATCAGAGCATGGGAGGAGCGGGGACCCTGGTCATGCGGCTCCGTGCCCATCACCGTCCACCCACCCTGCCTTCAGAAACTGTGTCCGCCTGCTCCCAGAGACGCCCCACCTTGCCCGCTCCCAGAGCCGGGCCCTGCCTCCCGCAGCACCTGCCTGCTCCCAGAGCTGGGCCCCCAGTCCCCACCCGCTCCGAGAGCCACCCCGCCGCTAGCGCCCACCCGCTCCCAGAGCCAGGCCTGCCTAGCACCCACCTGCTCCCAAACCTGCCTCCCCAGCCCCCTGCTCCCAGAGCCGCCCCACACAGCACCCACTCGCTCCCAGAGCCGCCCCGCACAGCACCCACTCGCTCCCAGAGCCGCCCCGCACAGCACCCGCCTGCTCTCAGAGCCATCCCCTGTCCCCCAGCACCTGTCCGCTCCCAGAGCTGGTTCCACCCAGTGCCCACTCGCTCCCACCTGAGCCACTCCGCCCATGCCCAGAGCCACCCCTGCTCCCCAGTACCCGCCTGCTCCTAGAGCTGTTTCCCCCCCACAGCACCTACCTGCTTCCAGAGAAACCCACCCAGCACCCGCCCGCTCCCAGAGCCGGGCCCACCAGCCCACTCAGTGAGCAACAAACCCGGCAGAGTGACCCTACAATAACAAACCAGCACGAACAAAGGCAGGATGTAAAGGGTTTAATCAGAAAGGCGTTTCCCTGCCAGGCACAGCCAGTGTGAGGAGCGGGGCCCCGGCAGGGACCGGCCGAGAGCAGAGCTGCTGCACTGAGCGCTAGTCCGTGAAGAGCCCCGTATCTCTGCACCCAAACGCGGCCGACGTCCTGCTTTTCATCACCTCTTCCGTGCCAGCTGCCCCCGATTCCTGCTGCTGGGCCGGCTCTGCCGGGACTCCCCTGTGGTGGCCGCGGGCTGGCTGGGGGCTGGGGTCAATGGCCCAGTCCAGGGCTGGAGACATGGGCCCTGCCTTGTGCCAAAAGAAAAGCCGTGTTTGACAAGGTGCCAGGCGGGCTGGCCGGGGTGAGGCGCACTGCAGGCCCCGCCAGACTCCACCGGCCCCAGTTCTCAGGCACCCCCTTGCCCAGGGCACCGCAGGGACAGATCCTGTGCGCCTCAGCTGCATTCTGAGGGAGCATTTCCCCCTCCCCGCTCGGCTCCGCGTCGCCCCAGGCCCAGGGGCCCCGTTGCACAGCCCCTCGGAGTGGTGTGCGGGGCACACGCGGGGCACTGGCCAGGCCTCCTGCTCTGCAGCATGGGAGGATCCTGGTGCCCCCACATTGCCGAGGGATCGCCCACATCCTTCCCTGGGCTCCCAGCGCAGAACCCGCCTCACCTCGGGCAGGGCACAGCTCCAGGTGCCCTGATAGCACCTGGCTGTCACGGCAGACCCTTGGGGCTCCATGCCCAGCGGCACGGGTGGCTCAGCCCTGGCACTGAACACCAAGGGGGGGGTGCTTTCTGCCTGGCCACCCTGCCAGCGTTGCTTGGGCAGAGTGGCCCAGGGGACCCCAGGGTGCAGAGAGAGGCACATTAAAGGGAGGCTCCTGGTTTCCAAGCTGCTGCTGCTGGAGGAGTCCGAGGCGCCAGCCCAGATCTCTCCGGCATGGCATTCCAATCGGAACCGTCCCGCCAGGCCCCAGTGCCCCGGGCAGAGCCCACTGGCTGCAAGCAGGCCCTATGGCCCACCAGCTTGGCTCCCCTAGGGGGAATCTGACCCGGTGTGGATGCTGCCGGCCTCCTGCCGGGGCCTCGGTAGCGTATGGGGCAGGGAAGGGGCCCCCCAGAGTGCAGTGCGTACCTGGTAGAAAGCAGCCAGCAGGGGGCAGTGCGTGGGCGATGTCCAGTGCCTTGCGTCCGTGGCTCCGATCCCGTTGGGCTCTGGGGGGGCTGTGCCATGGGGCTCTGGAGGGCTCCCTGCCTTGGGGCGGGAGGTGGGCAAGCCCCAGGCCGTTATGTCTGAGATCTGGGCCCCACGGAGCTCCGGGGGAGTCCCTGTTTCAGAGCAGGAGGTGGGTGACACCCAGGATGCTGCTCCAGTACTTTGAGTCCAAACCAGCTCGGGGTCCCCTGCGGCAGGGCAGTAAGGGGGCGAAAGCCAAGAGGCTGTGTCTGTGCTGA
>NW_020664418.1:51646931-51667376 GCF_002925995.2 Terrapene triunguis | reverse complement strand
ACACTGGGCAGGCCACGAGGCGCCCGTCCTGGGGAGGGGAGAGCAGGCTGCCTGGGTTCCTGCCATCGGTAGCGTGGGATTTGGGGCAGTGTCGGACCCACGGGGTGGTCAGGAGTGGGGTCTTTGCTGGGCTGGGCTGCCCCTGGAGCCGGGAGGTTCTGGACCCGGTTCCCTGTCCCCAGCACCCGGCAGGGCCTCACTCTGCTCCTGGGATGGACCCCAAGGGCCTGTCCCGGGGCGAGGGGCTGGAACACGGCCAGCTGGGGGCACAGCAGCGTGTGCGTCACCAGCTGGCTTTGCTGCATCTCCAGCCGGCACACCCAGTGCTCGCTGCTGGAGACCAGCTAATCCCGGGGGCCTTGGCAGAGATACCAGCAGGCAGAACCTTGCTCCTGGATCAGCGGCTCCGCCCGCTCTCTCCCCTTGTCCTTGCACCCCCGCTGCCCTGCTTGCCCCCGCTCCGCACAGGATGCAGGGTCAGGCTGAGTGAGTGGGAAGAGCCAGTCCCAGGCCATTAGCTCTGCCCAGCCCCCCTGGCCAGAATGTGTGTGTGAGAGCACCTTGCTGCAGGGCCAGGGAGGAGAGACCGGGACGGGCAGGGGAATGGGTCGGCCATGGCTCATGTAGCCTGCTGCTTCCCCAGAAGAGCTGATGGGTGCAAGGAGGTGAGATTAGCAAGCGAACCACCCCCCTTCCTGGTGCCTCTGCCCCATCCCCTGCCACCCAGGTGTCCAGGGAGCATGGGGACACGGATCCCAATCTCCTCAGGCTGACTCAGGACTGAGGCTTCTGCAGCACCTCGCTGGTGTTGGCTGCTGGGCCAGCAGGAGCCGGAGGGGGCACTCCTGGAGATGGGGATGTGGAGCCTGGGTCAGTGTAGGTTCAGGGGACGTGCTACCCTGGGATTCCCAGGTAGTCTTGGTACCTTCTTCCATCTGAACTTGGTGTCTTGATCGCCTGGTGTGATGCTGGCAGCCCAGCGCCAGCTCATGCCACGGTCCCCATGTCTCAGTGGGACTCCAAGTACGTAGCTGGGATCAGTCTGGCTCAGCTGGGTGTTCGTGTTGTTACAGTAGAGTGATAAGGGTGTGTTTGGTGTTCATACTATTGAATGCTGGTGAGTGGCAGCAGCATTAATCTCACTTCTAGCAGCTGGCTCCCATGTCGTAAGGGAAAACTTGAACCTTTGCATTGTGAGAACATCAGAACGGCCAGACTGGGTCAGACCAAAGGTCCCTCTAGCCCAGTGTCCTGTCTTCTGCCAATGCCGGGTGCCCCAGAGGGAACAGGGAATCATCTAGTGATCCATCCCCTGTCACCCATTCCCAGCTTCTGGCAAACAGAGACTAGGGACACCATCCTTGCCCAGCCTGGCTAATACCCATTGATGGACCTGTGACATTGCACTCTGTATGTTTTATGGAAATATGCTTATGAGTGTGAATATGATGTAACTGGAATATGCTGTATGCAAAAGGGCTCTTGTAAGGTATCATCACAAAGGTTATAACCTATCAAATATATTCCTCCTATTTGTATGTATCATTCTTGTATCTCAAGCTAGAAATATGAAGTATAACCTGATACTGGAATCCATCTTAAATCTGGTACTTTTCCATTTAGAAGGAGGGGTGGGGACCCAGAGAGACAAAAGAGTCCCGCCTTGTGCCAAAGCTATAAAAGGGGGTGGAACAGGACAAAGGGGCGGCCAGTCATGAGAGAGCCCCTGTTTTCCACCTAAGATGCCTGCTGGAACTAACAAGGACTGTACCAGGGGAAAGGATCGGGCCCAGACTAGGTAGGAGTCTAGTCTGTGAAAGAAGCTTATTGGAACATCTCTGAGAGTGAGATTTTACCTGTAATCAGTTTCTTAATGTATTAGGCTTAGACTTGTGTGTTTTTGCTTTATTTTGCCTGGTGACTTACTTTGTTCTGTCTATTATTACTTGAAACCACTTAAATCCTACTTTTTATACTTAACAAAATCACTTTTGTTTATTAATGAACCCAGAGTAAGTGATTAATACCTGGGGGAGTAAACAGGTGTGCATATCTCTCTATCAGTGTTATAGAGGGCGGACAATTTATGAGTTCCCCCCTCACACCTTCCAGTCCTTTGTTGTGGGGTTTCTCCATCTGCCTCCTGCTGAGAGGTGTGGGAAGCCTCTTCCCTCTGGGGCCTTGGTTGCTAGGTGTCCATATCCTGGTGACTGGACTTGCCATTGTGTTCTGGAATTTTCCATTGCTATGGGTCAGCACCAGCCAATCCTTTTTAATGACCCCAGTCAGCTCAGCCAGCTGGTTACACCCTCTCCCCATATCTCTTAGCCTGCCCAGCGAGCAAACCCAATCCTCCCACAGGTGGGGAGCCCTGCAATGTATAAGGGAAACCGAGGCACACATAGGACTCATAAAAATATCAAAAAATTCCAACTCCGTCACAGCCCATGATGACCCTCTTACCCCAGTACTGCACCTGCACCTCTGGGCCTCCTGAAATCAATGGGGCTCCTCCCCAGGAGAAAGGCAGCAAGATGGAGCCCAGAGCTGGGGCTTCCCGCTCTGTGCTCCAGGCTGGGATAGTCCTCCCAGTAGCCTACCATGTTTTGGGCCTCCCTGCTGCCATGTGGCACCACACCGGTGGGAGGGGTTTGCCCCCACCCAGCACATCTCTTCCACAGTATCTCAGCCCACCTTGGACCACTGGTGACATCTTAGGTCAGGCCACGTAGGCGTCACTCAGCCCTTCCAAGCATTTGACAGCAGCTCGAAGAGAAACGCTTCTGCTAGCCCCTTTGGGCGACGGCTGCCACGGGGCAAGTGAGCTGCCTGCGCGGGCGGCGTTCCCATGGCTTTCCCATGGAGCAGGGTCCGAGCCCCAAACCCTCGGCGAGGGAACTGACGAGGCAGGAGGCTCGCGAGTGGGTTATCAAACCTTCCCGCAGTAGCCAGGGGAGGAGAGGGTCAAAGCAGGCACGGCTCACACAAGGCCGGGGGTGAGCTGCAGGCCCAGGGAATGCAGAATTGGGCTAGAGAAGTGCGGCACTCTCCGTCCCATGGGTTCCCTCTGCTGCCCAGCCCCAGTAACGACAAGGCTCTGCTGCCTTTTACACCGTCACAAACCCACAGCAACGCTGCTCAAGTCAGGGGCCAGATGCTCAGCTGGTTTATTCAGCACAGCTTCAGGGGGTAGTCAAGGGAATTACGCTGATTTAACCCAGCTGTGGAGCTGGGGCCTGGAGCCAAGCAAGCTGGGACTCCGGCCAGGTGAGTGAAGGGGAGCAGGATGGGGCCGGCAGTTTCCAGAGCTCTGTGCTCCAGCGGCCAGCACAGGGGGTGCAGGGTGAGCTGCGAGTGACATGCAGCTGACGGGGGCCTTCAGGAACAGCTGTTGAACTGCCAAAGGAGGACGATGGAATCGGTAGGAAATGCATTTTATTTAAGGCTTCCTAGAACGTGGGTGTTACAAACAGTTAACAAAGGATGGGCTGACAGGGCAGTAGCTGTGCCCTGAGAGGAGAACAAGCGCTTTGACTGGCTGATTTGTATCGCACTGCCCAGCGCCTGGGGGACAGCGTGTCTAATCAGTGGTGAAAGAAAACTGCGGGCTCATGGGTTTATTGAGAAGTGGCAAAGGTTGCATCCAGTGGTGTCAGCCCAGCTGAGCAGGGTAATTGCAATTCCTAATTCCCCCCCCCCCTCCATTTGGGTGGCTTAGTGCAAAGCATTGTTTGACCAATACTAGTATTGTAACGGCTCTTGCACAACAGCCTGTGGTAGCAGCAGCTAATTTGTTGCTGGCAATGTGGGGTGTATTCAGGCATAGTGGTTCAGTCATGGGCCCCCTCCTGGGCCACGTGACTCCTGCTTTGTGTTCTGAAGAAATACCAGGACATTCGCCCAGGAGGCCTTGCTGTCTGAGCAGAGCAGGGCATCCCCTGGACTGTTCCCCGACGGGGGGACGGGGCTCGGCAGCCCTAGATTCACAGGACAGAAGGGACCAGGGATCCCCCAGGCTGCCCCTGAGTACAGCACGGGCCAGAGACCTGCCTCAGGTGCAGACCTTGGAGCAAAACATCCCATCTTGATTTCAAAATTGCCGGTGATGGAGCCTCCACCACAGTCCTGCCTGTTCTCTGCCTGTGGCACGTGACAGCCCAGTCTCCCGTGGGCTGTAATACATTGGTCTCATTTTGGGTGGGGGGCTAGCATGTGGTGCTGGTGGCCAGTGGTATACAGGAGGTCAGGCTGGTGATCGAATGGCCTCTTCTGGCCTTAACCTCTCTGACTCTCTGGGGCCACACGATCCCTTTTAGCACAAACAAACCTGGAGGGAGCCAAGAGCTGCCAATTTCTGCCACTTTTACTAAGCCTCTCGTGATATTTGGTGCTTCTCTGTAAGGCCCAGCTCCTGGAGTCCTGTGATTATGGGAGAATTTCAGCTTCCATTAAAAAGATGAGTAGGGTTTTTAGCCTCTCCGGTTGGCAGCAGGAGCCACAGCTCACGTAGCGTGCTCTGGCCTGGGCTGAGGGGGCTGCCTGACGAAAAGCAGATGCTTGGGCACACCGTAGGGTGAGTGGGGTTGCTCTGACTCCTACCTCGGTCCTGGCCACGCCGCCCACCTCGGTGAGCACGGATTGCAGCTCAGGTGAACTACTGCAGTTCAGCTTGTCTGTGCACCGGGACACGTCCGGTGCCCCTTTGTGACACGCTCCCCCATGCTGGCCTGGGACTCTGCTCTGTGCTGGGAGCAGTGACCCCACGTGGGCTCTGGGGTAGATCCTCTGGCTGCATGGTGTGGTTACACCTCGCAATGAAGATGCAACAGGGTTACAAACAAGAGTCAAACCATTGCAGTGAAACCGGCGCTAATCTTCCCTGGCCTAAGTCACAGCTCAGCTGCACAGAGAGCCCCTAACCCCTGCACCCCCATTGCTTCCCGGGGCCCCCAGAGAGAGGCTGCCGGCTATTAACAGCGTTCACTCCGTCAGAACTGCTGCTTGGGTGACTTTCCCATAAACCCCTTTCTGCTCCCAGTCCAGGTGTGCCGGGCCGGCCCCACTCGGTCCCTCGGCAGCACTCCACTGTGTGACCCATGAGCACCCCTCCTCTCCTCCCCAGCCCCACCCCACCCAACCCGCTGGCACACGGTGCCACGGCACAGGACCGACTCTGGCTTCCTAGGTGCTGACGGCCCCCGTGGTCGCTCTTGTCTCTGTAAAGAAGCTCTTGAGCAGCATCACTTGGGTGACGCTGACCACGAGGAGGAGGACGGTCTCCCCCACAGACCAGTAGGAGACGTGGTGGTTCAGCTCTTCTGCCCGGCTCCGGTCCTGAGCCTCCCGCAGCCGGTAATGAGTCTGGGAGTCGATCACTGTATTTAAAGCTTCGTGAATGGTGACACAAGCAGATTCCATCTGGGGAAACAAACACACCCTCCTTTGTACCTGCATCACTACACACAGCTGGGCCCGGCTGGGACAATCCCCACGTCTGCGGCTAGTCGCTATATTCTGATGAGGGAGTAAAATACCATCCCCCCGTGTCAGAGAGCGGCAGAGGCGTCACGGGACGGCCCAGGAGGAGCAGAGGAGCGAGTCTCTGGCTAGAGACCGTTCTACTTCTACCTGCAGGCCCAAGTTTTCCAAAGTGGTCTCTGATTTTGGGTGCCCAACCTGGGGTAGCTGGGGCCTGCTTTTGGAGGTGCTTAGCACCCAGATCTCTCCAGCTGGGGTCAGTGGGAGATGCAGGTGCTGATCGGGCTCAGCTGTGCAGGGCTGAGAACTGGAGGTACACACACACACACACCTATATTGTCAAGAGTGGCTTTGGCTTTGGGGGGGGTGTGTGTGTACGTACGTGGCTCACAATGCCTCTCTCTCTCCTTGGAGATAAACCCAAGCCAACACATGGACCCAAAGACCTCTCCCCCGGCCCCCAGCTCAGGGAAGGTTCTGCTCTGGATCTGAATTGTGTGGGTTGGGCCGGCCTGTCCTTTACCTGAGACTATGGTACATTCCCTTTTTCTAAGCCAGCTGCATTCTTCCCTTCTGCTGGAACAGGCGTTGCGTGACCCTGCACCACACAGTACCGTTACCCTGCGGCTGGAAGTTCTGCTTTTAGCTGAGAGCTAACGTGAGCCCAGGACAAGGACACACCAGGGCCTGACCGTTTCTTTCTCAACCCTGGCCACGCTTTATCGGCATCTAACCTCAGAAGCTCTGTGCTGCTCTACCACGAGAGAGAGTTACAAAACGGCCCCACTCCCATGCAACAGATGCATGCGGGAACCCGACAGACCTGTGTCAAGGCGGTGACCCTGTGGCTCATGTCCGGGAGAATCGGGGGCTCGTCTCCAACTTGAAAGTCAAAGTAGACAGTTTTGTGTGAAAAAGTGGAGAACTCGTTGCTGAAGCAAAACGTGTAGACGCCTGCGACCTCGGCTCGATGGGAAAAGCTGTCGTACTGCTTCTTAGCTTCTTTGTAAAGGGTCTTGCCGTTGGGATCTTCCACGTAGCAGTCCACATCGTAATGCCCCCCTGTAATCACCTATGGAGACAAAGCATGTCTGTCAGGGAGGGAGAATTCACCTCATGCCCCCCCGCCCCCCGGCCTGTCTCCAGACAGCTCCAAGCAGAGGATGGCACTGCCTGGATCTCACTCAGGCCAGGGCCTCTGGCTCCAGCCCCTGGCTTTGCATCCCGCCTTTTCTGTACAAAAGCCACCTGCAAACCTGTCCCTATGGCTGGTGTTGGGGCTGGCGCTGGCGCCTGACTGACAGGATCACACGGAATCCCTGAGGCTGGGGGAGATTTTGTAGCTTTCAGAAATATCCCAGTAGCCCTTGTCTGGCTTGGCAGCTCTGAGCTCAGAGGGGTGTTCTCCGGAGGGATCCCGAGTCCTGTACACAGAGCTCCCCGCCCGGGTGTTCACATAAAGGCTGGGATGTGACATAGTTAAAGTATGGCCCGGCCCAGGGAGCTTTTCTTTATCCGGCATTTCAGCGAACCGGGAATTCTATCAACTGCTCCCCCCGCCCCCCGTTTGGGGGGAGCGGAGCTCGGTTCTGGTCCGGTTCTGGTCCGGTTCTGCCCGGATCCGGCTGCCCGACGGGTGGCAAGTCCCAGACCAGCCCCTGATCTCTGGCACCAGCCGGAGCTGGCCGCTGGCAGGAGCCCGGGCCCGCCAGGGAGTCCGGCCAGACCCGGCAGCGACCCGGCGCGGGCAGACCCGGGGCAGCGGGTCCCAGTGGCCGGGCTGGGCCGGAGCGGAGCCGCTCTCCCTGGTGCTGCAGGCTCCGGCCCCGGCCCCTGGCGCGGCGCGGGGCCCCAGCGGGGAGGCGCCAGCCGGGGGCTCTGGGCGCAGTCGGGCCGGCGGGACCGGGCCAGAGAGAACCCGGCCGTGGCTGGGGCTTCTCCGCCGCGGAGCCCGGTCCCTCTGCGGGGACCCCCCCAGCTCCGACCGCGGCTCCCCCGGGCGCTCCCCGCCGGCAGCCGCTAGACCCGCCGGGTTCGGTGCCTCGCACGGGCCGAGCGGGGACCCCCCCGAGCCGGGCCGGGCCGAGCGGGGACCCCCCCGAGCCGGGCCGATCCGAGCGGGGACCTGGCACCCCCTCCCCCCATCCGATCCGATCCGAGCGGGGACCTGGCACCCCCTCCCCGCATCCGATCCGATCCGAGCGGGGACCCGGCACTCCCTCCCCCCATCCGAACCGGGCCGATCCGAGCGGGGACCCGGCCCCCCCGGTACCTGGAAGTCCAGCGTGAACTTGAGGCCGCGCTGCAGCGGCTCGTGGAAGCACTGCCGGGCGCTCTCGGGCAGCTCGAAGGTGAGCTCGGCGCCCCCGGCCCGGCCCGCCTGCAGCAGGCAGAGCAGCCAGCACAGCGCCCGGCCGCCCATCCCCGCCGCCGCCGGCCTCCGACGTGGCAGCGCAGCCGGGCGGGGAGCGCCGCTTCCGGGCCCCCAGCGCGCAGCCGTGCGCCCTCCCTCGGGGGGGGGCACAGCGGCGCCCAGCGGCCGCCCAGGGGGGTGCGCGGGGGGCCCGGCCGGGGCTGCGCGGGGGGGCTGCCCCGGAACGATGGACTGTGGGAGAGTGAAACCCAGGGAACCCATCAGAGCCAGTCACCCCAACCTGCCCCCCCCGAAATACACCCTCTAGAGTCGGGTCACTCCCCGGGGGAAAATCCAGTGGGAATTTCCCTGGTAGCTTCTGCGGAATCCTTCACTTCCCAGCAGGGCCGGATCCCTGCCGGGCACCGCTCCAGGCCGGGCACCGCGCGCCAGCCCCAAGGGGCCCCAGGCCCCCACCGGTGCGGAAAACTCTCCCCCTCCGCCTGGAATTGCTCCTGCCCCACGGGGCAAAGGACAGGCACCAGTGAGTACCCTGACACTGAAAGGGGGCCTCCCCGGCTCCATGCTCCCGGAGGCTGGGCTGCAACTGGCAGCTGCAGCGGGGCAGGGCCGGGGGGTGCTGGCACACCTTGCTGTTTGTCCTGCCGGCCTGCTGCCCTTTGCAGCCAGGCGAGGGCAGGGCACTGGAGCAAATGTGATCTGCCAGAGGAGTGAACGGGCCTCGCGTGGCCTGGATGACTCCCTCCCGCGTGGAAATGGTGCCGCCCTTCACTGCGAGGGGGTGAGGTGGGGGCAGACGGCAAGTGAGAACATTAAGCAAACAGCAAAGTCCTGCTGGGAATTCCCGAGACCCCGTGGAGTGGCTGTGCCCTGGGATGGGAACGGGTGAGAGTTGGTAACTGGCCCAGGTGGTCCATGGCTGTCTTCGGGCTAAAGGAACCATCTGCTCGGTTTGAACACTAATAGACGGGCAAGGACATAAGCTGATGAGACAGGCCAGAGCCCTCACCCCGCGCTTTAGGAAGGCGATGCCTCCACCCCCTTCCCTTCGGCCCGCAGGCCTGAGCCAAGCGCCGGGGAAGTCGGGGGAAAGACTCCCATCGACTTGGCTTGGCTTTGGGTTAGGCCTTCAGGCCGGTGGGCCTGGCCCAGGCTGCTGTGATGGGCAGCGACCCAGTGGGTATTGCAACAGCAGAGCTGCCACCTGCCTCGGCCCTTTGCTCCCTTGCCCACGCGCTGTGGGAAAGGCAGGGGCTCCGCAGGGCCAGGGGAGTTGGCTCGGTCAGGGGGACGGGGCGCGTGGGGGATGGAAGTGGCCCTGGGCATTGGGCAGGGGGTGCTTGGCCTTGGCGTCAGCACTGAGCCGCCAGCGCGGGGCTAGGGGGCGCGGTGCCTGTCCTGGCTCCAATGTCATTTTGCAGCCAACTCTAGATGGAAGCACCATGGGTGTCAAACCAGAGCTCTGGCCACCAGCCGTGGTGCCCTGGTACCTTCACAGGAGAGGAAGCGTTCGGAGTATCAGCCCTGATGCTCTCGCCAAATTACAGTGTGGATAATACACTCTGAGAGCAGCATTTGGCCCTGGGTCACTCTAAATCCCACCTGATGTTTCAGTTCAGTACAAAATTCTCCTTTGCAGCCTTAATTTACCTTAACTTCCCAGCTGTCCTACAGGATGAGTTCCACTGAATAACACTGAGCTGATTTCCTGGGGGAGGGGGAAGATGCCCCCCGCCCACCAGTGGCTAACTGGCCCTACAGGCATGTTTCATTTATAAACTCGGGGAAAGAGTGGTGTAGTTCAGAGGAATATTACACTGTTTATTAATGTGACAAGGTAATAAAGTCTAAACCATCACACAGTATCTTCCAACATCTCTGCACACGTGAACGCACACTTTAAAATGTGAACAAACAGCATTACAATATGTTATGCTAAAGGAGAACGTGTCCCATTTCCAATCCCAATGTACCTTACGCAGGAAGCTCAAAGCATATCTATCACCTGCATTCTGCAGGGCACCTTTGTCCTAAATCAGTGGCGAAGGACATTCACTGTCAGAAAAAAAAAAAAGCTATTGGAATATCTAGGAATGAACAGAAGTGGCGAACTATAGGCTTTAAATCTGCAGTCTAAAATATATTTCAACAGACACTTCATTCCAACAGGGAAAATATGCCTAAAGTTCCATAGAGAAGACATTTGACTTACAGTAGGTATAAACCTTAAGGCTCTAAAAATGTAAGCTCGCCTTTGATCTAATCAGCGTATTGAAATCTAAAATGCACTTTGAAAGAATGTTCTTGTGCAATTGAAACCACAGATCAAGGCTGCTTTGGGCAGGAACCTTGCAAGGTTTTGCAACAGTCTAGAGACCAGCTAGTGCACTGGGGAAGGTACGAGCATCACCAGGAGAGCTGCATGAGGGGATTAAATGAAATGTGTCATTTGGCTGGTCTGGGCGAGGACACACGGACATAGAGCCCGAGGTGGCAGTGAGCTGCGTGCCAGGAACCGCTGGGCTGGCAGCGGGAGTCAGGATATTGAGTTCATTACAGTAACTCCTCGCTTAACGTTGTCGCTATGTTCCTGAAAAATGCGACTTTAAGCGAAACAATGTTAAGTGAATCCAATTTCCCCATAAGAATTAATGTAAATAGGCGGGGTTAGGTTCCAGGGAAATTTTTTTCACCAGACAAAAAACTATATATGATATAGATAAACACACACTATACGTTTTAAACAAACAATTGAATACTGTTCACAGCAATGATGATTGTGAAGTTTGGTTGAAGTGGTGAAGTCAGAGGGTGGAAGAGGGTGGGATATTTCCCAGGGAATGCCTTACTGCTAAATGATGAACTAGCACTCGGCTGAGCCCTCAAGGGTTAACACGTTGTTAATGTAGCCTCACACTCTACAAGGCAGCACGACTAGAGGGAGGGGAGACAGCATAGCAGACAGAGACAGACACACACCTTGTGTGTGGGAGAGAGAGAGAGAGATGCACACTGCCCCTTTAAGTAAGCTGACCCACTCTTAAGTGCATTGTCTTTTTAAGTGGATCAGGAAGTTGAGACAGCAGCTGCTGCCCCAAGCTCTCTCTGTCTCTCTCCATCCGTGTCCCCTCCCTGCTCTATATGGAGAAGGGATAAGTGGGGTGCAGGAGCAGGGGGGAAGGGGGACACCCTGACATTAGTCCCCCCTCCCCCCGCACAGGAAGCAGGAGTCTCTGGGAGCAGCTCCAAGGCAGAGGGCAGGAGCAGCACATGGCAGTGGGGGGAGGGACAGCTGAACTGCCGATTGATAGTCTGTTGGGCGGCTGCAGCACAGGGTTCTTAGGGGAGCGGGGAGCTGATAGGGGGCTGTCAGTCCACCCTGGTTCCAAGCCCCCACCAGCTAGCTGCAAGGGGCTGCTCTTCCTGCAAGCAGTGGACAAACCAGGTGGCTGCCAAACAATGTTAGAAGGGAGCATTGCGCAACTTTAAACGAGCATGTTCCCTAATTGATCAGCAATGTAACAACGAAACAACGTTAACCGGGAGGACTTTAAGTGAGGAGTTCCTGTATCTAAGCCTGTGGCCATTCTCCACTCGAGACACGTGTTTAAGGGAGATGAACAATCCAAACCATCGAGCCCAGGGTTAGAATGCGATTTCGGGCTGGGTTTCCTCTCCAGCGGAGGTGCTGGTTGGGTGGGGGTTAGCTGAGGTTAGTAACAGCTTCAGCACCTACAGGCCAAACCAATCCACTCGCCCACCCATATCCACCCCAGTAGCAGATGGGGAGAAACACTTCCGGGAGCTGGGGAATGCAGAGCGCTGAGATGGGGTTACCTGCCCCCGGCTTTGCTGTCCTGACGTTGCAGCTGCCGTCTGGTATTTATTTTGGCCCCGATCCTGTAACGGGATGCCCGTGCAGAGCTGGCAGCAGAATGGGGGCCCAGCCGGCTGCATGGACTCTACCACATACACAGCTGTGTACCCACGGTCAAGGTCAAGGTCAAGGCTAGGAATAGGCCGCGTGGACAGCTCTCTGGGGCACTCCTTTTGTAGGGATGTCCCTGGCTGCCCCTCCCCCTGCAGCAGCACAGCTGCAGCTCCAGCCCCGCTCTGCACTAGCTCAGGTCTGTCCCTGCTACCCTCCCAGCTCAGCTTTTGGGCTGGGGGGCAAGGGCTGCCCCTAGGAAGATCCCAGACTTGGCTTCTGGTGCAGGGAAGGTAACTGCCAAACCAGTGTGACACCAGCTCCAGCCCCCACTCGGGGAGTGGATGGGAGTAGCTAGATCAGTAAAACACCCTGATCCTTGGCTGCAGGTGAAGAATTCACAGTGCAGCTCGGAGGGGTGGGGCTGTTGGCTTCAAGGCATCTTTACACTCCCCCAGGCCTGGACTGGCCTTGAACAGGCTGGTCCCGCAGCATGAGTTAGAGCAGCCTGAAGGCTGCTCCAGTTTGTGCTCCTTCCAGCGGCCCCAAGGGACTGTTGTGGCAGCTGGGGCTCAGCAGGGGGAGATCAGGAGCTGCTGTGCTGTCACCAGAGGATCCCCCTATTCTGGGTTGAACTGGCTTGAGGCCCCTTTGTGCCCTAGATGCAGCCGCAGTGAAGCCGAGGGTGAGGGCCTTGCTGCCTAGTCACCTGACCCTGACCCTGCAGCCCCTCACTCGCCTCCCTGCAGCTGGCCGGGGAACCCAGCGAGGGGCTCCCCACTGCCTCCCGTGTGAAGAGCGGTGGGGGGCTGTGTGCTGTCGGGGGGGCCCTTTGGGGCCCGGGGTCGGATGGCCCCAGGGTAGGAATCCTCTGAGCCTCACGGATGTGAACAGAGCCAGCAGCATGTGACTTAAATGGCCAGTCACCTCCCCCGAGCGGAGCAAGCGGCTGAATTCACCATGTGCCCTCGGCCCGATACATGGGCCCTGCTCTGCTAAGCACTGGCCTGGGCCCCCGCCCTTCCCACGAGCCAGAGATGGGGACCGCTGCCCCCCCCCCCCCCCCCCGCCAGGCAGCGCCCACAGCAGAGCATCCCACCAAGCAATGGGATGGCCTGGCCGCCTGAAGGTGCCGGGCCAAACTCCTCCAGATGCAGTCCCGTTGGTTGCACTGGAGTGTCACCAGGACCGGCTCTGCTCCGTTCTCTGGCCTGTTAAAGTGCTAGAATTTCTGGGAAGCAGAGAGAATTGTGTCCCTTCTCCGGCTCAGGGCAGGTGTCGGGGGGCTCGGCTCTTCCTCCTCCTGGCAGCAGGAAGCTCCGCTCGGTTTCTGTAGGCACTTGAGACGTACACCAGCCCCCCAGGCACTGGCGATCCCAGGACTGTCTCCGTGTGGGTAGGAAAGACACGAGATTAAGGACAAAGAACTGGAGATTGAAGGAATGGTGCTCATGTGCCTTGGGGAGAAGTCTCGTGTGTCGCACACTACCGTCCTCTACAATCAACCCTTCGCCAGATTCATCCTGGGAACAAACCCCAGACCTGGGGGCAGTAGCAGAGAAACACTTTTAGTACTTGGTGCTGATTCCCCGGTTTGTACCTGGTGGTGTCTCCACAGCTGGGCAACGGGAGTGTTAAATGCTCCTGGCTTGGCCCCGGTGCCCAGCCCCCCAAGGTGCAAGGCTGTGGGAATCAGACCCTGCTCTGCCCCTCCTGGAGCAGGGGGTGCCAGGCACAGGGACCCCACTGTGCGGAGCACGAGAGAGCAGGGACTTTGCACGTGTTTATGGAAAATCCACTGAAATACAAACTACTGGGCCACTATTTCCTCAAAATTGGAGAGTTGTTTCATCTGCTCAGCCTGCATGGAGTGTCTCCGAAGCAGCTTCTTTTTGGCTCGCCAGTCAGCCCTTCTCGGCGAACTCGGAGCAGCGGGTGCTAGGGGTTTGAAGCCCGCAGCGAGCGGGGAAGACGGTTTGCTGTTAGAGCCGATGTCGGGAATTGGCGGGTTGGGGTTTACATTCAAAGGAGGCAAATGCCCTGGTCTTGTATGAGAAATGTGATCGAGCAGGAGAGTCCCAGAGCCCCGTCTTTCCAGCAAACTGGGCGGCCTGCGACGAACCGTCCCAGGAGAAGTGCTGGGAGCGCTGTCCAGGGATTCCCGGGAGCTGTTGAACAACGCCAAATGGGAACCGGTGAGCTGTTTTCTCTCCAAAAGCACCTTCCCCGAATCAGCCAGAACGGAGCTGGAGTCGCAGTAGAGCTGTGAATCCGAATCGTAATGCGCCGTGCCCAGCCTTCTCCGGTGCAGGGTGTCTTTGCAGGGTGTGGTCTCCGGCTCAGCGGGGACCGCGTTCCTCCTGGCTGCGCGCTGAGCAAGGGGCTGAGCTTTCTCATAGGATGGTTTCCTGGCTCCTGGCACAGAAGTTGGTGGGATCTTCGGAGCCTGGTCGTCCACCAAAGGGAAGAGAGGCAGGTCTCTGCTCTTACTGCTGCAGTTCCTGGGGAAGGAACCCTTTCTGGAGAGCGATAAGTCACTGATGCCCAGGATGATTTCATCATCTGCACACACCTTGGCCTCGGCTGCATGGGCGCCGGAGGCTAGAACAGAAGGTGCAACCAAGCCCCATGGTTCTGACTGCAGCCTCTTCAGCTGTGGCAAACGGGCTCTTTTGGGATTGCAGGATTTCCTGGTAGGAGACCAGGGCTCGTGAAGGGCCTTGGCCGGCTGGCAGCCGCTGGCAGGCGCGGAGTGGAAGCGGAAGAAGGGCTCTTCCTTCGCAGCCGCTGAAGTGGACGCTTTCAGTTCACTCTCCGAAGGCGTCATGCCCAGGCCCGGGCCCTGCCTCTCCCGCAGCTCTGGCGAGGGCGGGACGTGGAGGTATTGTTGGGTAGCTTTGGTACCTGCCGAGGACTTGTCCATAGTTATAATGATCACCTCCTTCCCCTTGGCTTTGCAGGCTTCCAGGAGACGTTTGAGCGCGTCCTTGTCATCTGCGTTGACAGCGTAAACCAGAGCAGATGCGCCCGAGTGATCTTCTAGGCTCGGGTCTGCTCCGTTCTCCAGCAGCAGAGAAACGACCTCTTCCCCGGCCCCTTGGAGGCAGGCGTGCATCAGGGCTGTCCTGCCGGATGTGTCCTGGATGTTGGGATCAGCCCTGTTAGCCAGCAAGTACTTCACCATCCGGGCTTTGCTTGTGCTCTGCTGGTCCACGTGCTCAGTGAGGCAGGCCACCATGAGAGCGGTCTCTCCCTTCCCGTTGCTTTCATTAATGTAGGCCCCACCTTCCAGCAAGAGTCTGGCCAGCCGGAGTCTGCCCAGCCACACCGCCTTGAGCAGGGAATTCCCGTCCGGCCGCAGCTCCGGCGCTTCATCCATCGCAGCGGCCAGTGTCTATTGGCTGGGAAAGGCAAAGGCAGCTGGCACCTGTTAAAGCAACAGAGAAATCCGCATCAGCCCCTGCTCTCAAAGGCCTGGCTCGGTGATCGGCTCTGTTCCCCGGCTTCCCAGTGCATGTCCCACTGGCTTCGGGCAGCTCCTTTCAGCTCTCCGCAGGGCAGGGGCTGGTCTGTGCAGCTCCCCGCACCGGGCGGGCCCCTGGCCAAGAACAGCCAAGCTGAGATGGAGAAACTGGAGGCTTTATGCTCTCATTTGTTCTCCATTGAAAACCGGGGCTGTTAAAAGGTTGGAACTTTCCGCTGGTTTGGAGTGAGCTTTAGTCACACCCCGTGAGATTTTTCACAAGTGACTTTCAATGGGCCCGTGCTCCCGAAAGCCCTGGGTGAAGCCCAGTGAGAGTCAATGCGATTTGCGCTCCTAAATCCTCTAGGTGCTTGTGAAAATCTCTCCCGTCACTCAGACGCTCAGCAATTGGGGTCACTTTGATTGCCTACCATGGCTTTGGTTCAGTCCCCGAAACGCCTGGATCCCATGGGGATGGGCCCTGGAGAAGAACTGGAGCCTGATGGGCAAACTCGTGTGGTTCTCTGCAGCGTGGTCTCCTCCCTGTCCGCACAGATGGGTTTGGTCGGCCTTGCCTCGGCCCCTTTCTCACTGCTAGTCACGCTCCGGCCCTTGGCTCATGCTGGCCCGCTGGGCACTGTGCTTCCTCTCCTGTTCGCTCAGCCCATGTGAAGAGTCTCAGGCCTTAGCTCATTGCTCACTGCTGCCCCGCGCCCACGCCCGAGGGGTTTGCTCTCTGCTTATCCTGGCTGTCTCTCGCCCAGTTTTGCTTCGTTGGTAACTGTGCTAAGAGCTGGAGCCTGCCCGGTGCGTGTAGATTCCCTTCCGACAGGGCCCTGCTATGCTGACCCCTCCCCCCACGCGCCTACGCTGATCACTCCAGGCCTGATCTAAAGCCTATTGAAACGAGCCCCTTGGACTAGTGTCGTATTGCCAGTGCTGAGCGTGTCCCATCCTTACCTGATGTTTTAATCCATCCCAGCAGCTCCTCCCGTAAACCTGCGCTGCCCCATGCAGTAAATCCGTCTCTGTGTGGGAGGGCAGCACATGCCCTCGTGAAATACAGAGAGGATTTGGGTTGTTTCACTGTCGCCTACAGGACCTGGTCCAAAATCTCCCTCTTATGATGAGCTGGTATTAATGCTCAGGTGCGCCCTGCCCTGCATGTGGGCACCAGACTCACGGGGAGGGATGTGGGGTGCGTGGAAGGAAAAGGTGGATACACTGGGACATCCCCTCAGCATGACTCACTGACCACCAGGGATGAGCTGAGCTCCGTGCTGATGAGGTGGGAAAGGGCCTAGGAAGGCAGGGCCTGAGGGAGGTGACCCCAAATCCATAGAAATGGACTGTCTCCTGGATCTTCATCCACTGGATGGTCAGCAGGCCTTGCAGCCTGTTTGCTTCACACCTGCACAGGTATCCCTAGCCAGCCAGGTGTGGCACACCTCCCCTTCCACACCTTGAGCTGTGAAGAGAAGCAGCTGGGCCTGACGTATGTTTCTAACTCTTAATGTTTATGAAATCCTGCCCACAGCTGAACTCGGGACTGTATGTCTGCGTCCCCAATCCCACGGTACCATAGGCCCCAGCTCTGTGTATTGTAAGGTGCCATTTCCTGGATTCTCCCTTCCTACAGGTAAGGGCTGCGTTCTCTGCTGCAGTGCAAGTCCCGTCCTATAAAAGCTCGCCCGCACACCCCAGGTCATCGCGGCACCTTGTCGCCCTCTGCTCTCCAGTGGATACGGGGGCAAACATTGTAGGGATAGTGCACCCCCCTCATTTTCCTGGGGGGCCTCTAGGTCCTGACTGTATTGTTAAGGTGCGTATGTCATTGGCTCCGTTGGCTCCTTCACCTGCATGTAGTTATGTCTGGAGACGCCTGGAGCCACTGCCCATGTCTGGTGTTTCATTGTCTCTTCCTCATCTGACCTGAGCTCCAAAGAGAACTCAGAACTGCCCCTTCACCCAGGAAGGCTGGTGGCACCTGGGAACAGAAATGCTACAGCTCACACGCTTCCTGTTGGGGCTTTGGTCTCATCAGCTCACCCCGAACAGCTGCTGCCAGGGTTCTAGTGTGGGCCTTGGCTGCAGTGGTGCCTAAATCCCCCCCCTAGATTCGGCTTGATTTTCAGTGGGGCCTCCTGCCCGAGCACTGTACCCGGGCGGCTTGTCCCCGTCAGGCACGTAGGGACGAGGGGTCAGCCAGCCCCTGCTGCGTGGCAGGCCCTGTATGGTTTGGGGAGTTGGGATGTACACAAGGGCCCAGGCAATGCCAGAAGCAGGTCCTTGGAGAGAGGAGGCAGGCTCTTGTTCCTTTAACAGCACTGGACCAGGAGCCTTGTACTGCTCCCAGCCAACCAAGCCGAGCCTGGGAAGGAGGGCAGACATGCTGCCGGAGTCCTGCTTAGGACTGCCTGGAGTGGGGGGCAGCTGAAGGAGGAGCTGGCTAGTAACCCAGCTCCAGAAGGAGGGCGGAAGGACTCCTGGATCCAGGAGAGGCCTGTCAGAATTAGCACCCCAGGCCCCGGGAGAAGGGTTGGGTTGGCGGGGTAAAAAGGAGTTTTACATCCAAGGGGGGGTACTTGTTCTCAGTATGTGGGTCTGGGAATAAACCACTGCAAGAGCCAAGCGGTAGCTGGGGACAGTGTGCTTGCAGGGCCACAAGGGGGTGTGCTTGGCCAGCACACTGCTCCTAGCACACACCTGCGACCTGGAAAACTGGCGAGCAGGTGGGGTCTCTGGTAACCTGGGCGCAAGCAAACCGTCCGTGTTTTCATACAGCCAAATGTAAAGAGACACATCTAGGGCCAAGGAAGGCCGGGCCTGCTTACAGCCTGGGGGACTCTCTCCTGGGAAGCGGGGACTGAACGAGAGGCAAGGGTCATGGTGAACACTCCGCTGAACGTGAGCTCCCCGGGTGTTGCCAAAGGGGATGCATGAGCAAGGGACGCGTGAGTAGCAGCAGAGAGGTCATTCCCCCTCTGTATTGGTGCGACCGCTGCTGGAATCCCTTGTCCAGTTCTGGGGCCACAATTCAAGGACGGTGATAAATGGAAGGGGTCAGGGACGATCTCCAAGAATGGTCAGAGGGTTAGAAAACCTGCCCAAGGGCGATAGACTCAAGGAGCCTTATTGATCTGGCTTAAGGAAGAGGAGGTGAAGGGGTGACTTGATGACCAACACGGGGAACAACTATTTGATAATGGGCTCTCCAGTCTAGCAGAGAAAGAGACAGCTCGAGCCCAGGGCTGGACGTTGAACCAGATCAATCCAGGCTGGAAAGAAGAGGGGGCCCGTTGTTACTGGTGAGAGTAATTAGCCAGTGGAACATTTCCCAGGGGTCTGGTGGATTCTCCATCACTGGTCATTTTAAAGTCACGATGGGATGTTTTGCTACAAGCCGAGCTCTAGGAGGTATGTGGGGGCAGGGCTCGGCCAGACTAGCTGACCCCAGCGGTCCCTGCCGGCCTCGGCGTGTGCCCCCTCCACCACTCAGGGGGGTGTGCGGCAGGCCCAGCGCTCCCCGGCAGGGAGGGAAATCACCCAGCGGACGCCCAAGGCAGCTGGGCACTTGCCTCCCTCAGGCCCCCGTGGGAGTCCCAGACCCAGCCTGAATGCAGGGACCAGGGCTGACACCCCCCTCCGGGCGGCTGTCGGCTGCCGAGGCCTGGGCGCAGTGTGCAAGGCAGGGAGGGACCCCGCCTCTCTCTGCGCCCCCCGGGGATGGCAGGGGGTGGGGGACCTTTCCACTTCCCCCCAGCTCAGGGCTGCAGCTGCTCTGTCGCTAGCCCCAGAGAGTGGGTGGAATATACCTGTGCGGTGGTGGGGGCAGGTCCCGCAGCTGTGACCTGGTGGCTCTGGAAAGGCCTCCAGGGTAAGTGCAGGGAGGCGAGACCTGTCCCGCAGGGAAGCTGCCCCCGAGACCAGCTTAGGCCCCTGGCGCCTTCCTGTCTAAGCTGCGCTCTCCGGGGCAGTGCCCCGAGCCAGGCGCCCGCCAGGAGACACGGCTCAGCACCCCCAGAGCACGGCCTGTCCCCCGGCAGGGACAGCCCGGCCCGGCCCCCGCGGGGCCCAGCTCCACACCCACCAACAGGCTCCTGCAGGAGCGCGGGGGGAGGCGCCGCCCCAGTGCGCCATGGGGCGAAGGGAGCCGGCCGCCGGCGCTTGGCGGAGGAGAGCTGGAGGGGCCCAGTCCCCAGCGACCCCGGCTCTGCACAGCCCCCGGCATGTCACCGGCGGGCAGTCCGCGGACCTCCGGGGCGACACGGGGGGCAGGGGCCCCGGAGACAGCGGCCGGAGCCCCCCCGGCGGACCCAGCCTGGCGCAGCGGAGCGGGGCAAACCCGGAAACTTTGAGCCCCGACACAAGCCGCCGGCGAGCGGCCGGAGCCGGGGCAGGACGCGGCGCAGCCCCGCGGGAGTCCCCGGAGCGCCCGTCCCCGGCTTTCCCCAGCTCGCTCCGCTCCCTGCCCGGCCAGCTGCTGCCCCGGCTCGGCCCCTCCGCACCCAGCGGCCCCGGGGCCCGCGCTCCAGGCTGGAGCTGTCCAGCGGCCGGGGCCAGGGAGCGGACCCGGCGCCTCTCTCCATGGTGCTGACCCGCTGCGCGCCGCGCCCCGCCCCGCCCCGGCATCGCCCCGGCCCCGGTTACCTGCTCCGGGCGGGGCCCATCCTGCCCGCGGGCTCCTGCCAGTTCAGGGGCCGCTGCCAGCGCGGCTCCCCGGGCGGCCCCTGCCGCGCTCCGGGGCGCCCCCGGCTCGGCCCCGGGCTGCGCCCCGCTGGCGGCGCCCCACCGCATGGCTGGCTCGGGCTCCCCGCTGAGCCGCTGCCCGGCAGCCTGGTCCCTTCCTCTGGGAGCCGAGCGCCTGCGTCACCGGAGCGGGTCTGAGCTCCGTGCCCGGCTCCGACCTGCCCCTGCCCGGCCCCCAGCTGGCCCGGCGACCCCCCGGGGCTCCTGGCCCTGCCCCGTGCGCCCCACGGCGGCGCCGCCTCCCGGAGCCTCAGCCCCGGAGCTCCCGGTGCCCGTCAGAGGAGAGCTGGCTGGGCAGCGGCAGCCCCGCCGCGTGGAGTCACGGGGGTGGGTGTGTCGGGGGCGTGTGTGCAAAGGGGCCTGGAAGTGTGAGCCTGGGAGTGAATGGGTGGCGGTGAGTGTGGCGGTGTCAGTGTGTGGCTGTGAGTGTCGGTGTCAGTGGGTATGTGGCAT
>NW_020664418.1:51635997-51646921 GCF_002925995.2 Terrapene triunguis | reverse complement strand
GGCTGTAAGCGTGTTGGTGTCAGTGGGTGTGTTGGTGTGAGGGTGTCAGTGTCAGAGGGGGTCTAGCTGCCCGTATGAGTTTGGAGATGTGCCTCCTCTGCATTCCTTGGAAATTCCCTGCTCCCTTCCCAGCCGCCCGCACACCCCAGCCCCTCAGCCCTGCTGCTTTAGCTGGTCACTTGAAGGCAGGAACCTGGTGACTTTCTCTAGGGAGCGTCACCAAAGGAGGTGACTGGAAGCCGGGTTGGGCAGGGCCCAGGCTCCTGCCCTGAGCTGCCATGGGCACTTCAGGGGCTGCTGCAGCTTTTGGCAAAGCCGCTCAGTCTCTGGAGGGCCTGTCCGGGTGCAGGCAGGGCCCATGCTCTGCCCAGCCAGATCTGGACAGATAGTCAGAAGGATTCTTGGGGCAGCCCAGGGACTCTCCATGCCCAGACACCTTCCCACGGCCCAGAGCTGCCCTGTTTGAACAAAGACAATTATACTCTTTCCCACCGTCACTGACCCGGTCCCATTGCCCAGCGTGCTGCCTGAGCCCAAGCCACAGAGAGGCCCCAAGGGGAAGCAAGGACATGCACCCACCCATCAGAGGGGCGAGGCTCTGGAACGGCCTCCCAACAGGAGTTGCCGGGACAAACGACTTCAGTTGTTTTAGGAGAGAGCTGGATACATTTCTGAGTGGGATTGTCTGACGGGGTGTTTGTGATGGGGATGGGGATGGGGTGGTGGCAGAACTCAGCAGCCCAGGGGATCCCTTCTGGTTTGTGTCTTACATTCCTAAAGCTCATGCTTCAGGTCTTCAGCTGACCACTAGCAGGGTCAGGAAGGGATTTTCCCATCCCCAGCTATCCTGGAGTTGTTTTCTTTTTGTGTGCCTCCTTCCTCTGAAGCATCAGGGATGGTGGTGGCTGGAGATGGGACATTGGATGGTGGGGGTGGGGGCAGGGCCATGAGGAGGCACAGAGTATTCTGGCTGGCTGGATCTTGTTCACATGCCCAGGGTCTAACAGATCTGCATGTGGGGCCAGGAAGGAATTTTCCCATCAGCTTGGCAGGGAACCTTGGGGTTTTTTTGCCTTTCCTATGCAGCGCATGGGTGCGGGTCACTTCCTAGCGTTGTCTGGGTGTATCTCACTGGCTCCTTTCCCTGCCCCTGCGGGGGCCTGGGGCACAGGTGCCCCTCAGTCCTGCTTGTTCTCTGCTGGTGACAGGTCACAGTCTAGTCTCTGTGGGCTGTACAAGTGTGTCTGATTTCGGTGTTGGGCTGGTGTGTGGGTGCTGGGTGCTGTTGGTGGCCTGTGATACACAGGGGATCAGACTACATGTTTTAATGGTCCATTCTGGCCTGAAACTCGATGACCATGACCTTGGGGTGCATAGCTGGACCCCTCAGTCCATATTCTAAGGGATGGTATGATGGGATAGCCTAATTTTAGCAATTAATTGATCTTTGATTATTAGCAGGTAAATATGCCCAATGGTCTGTGATGGGATGTTCGATGGGGTGGGATCTGAGTTACTACAGAGAATTCTTTCCTGGGTGTCTGGCTGGTGAGTCTTGCCCACATGCTGATCGCCATATTTGGGGTCAGGAAGGAATTTTCCTACAGAGCAGATTGGCAGAGGCCCTGAAGGTTTTTCGCCTTCCTCTGCAGCGTGGGGCAAGGTCACTTGCTGGAGGATTCTCTGCACCTTGAGGTCTTTAAACCAGGAGTTGAGGACTTCAATGGCTCAGGCATAGCTCAGGGGTTTGATACAGGAGTGGGGGGGTGAGATTCTGCGGCCGGCGTTGTGCAGGAGGTCAGACTAGACGATCATAATGGTCTATGAGTCTATGAGCAAGACCCCACCCACCCTCTCTGCATGACTGTGTTAGGTGCCTACATGCTGAACCACATGGTCAAGGCTCAGAACCCTCTCAGGGGACGTTTACATGGCAGTAAAAGACCCACGGCTGCTGGGCTCATGGGGCTCAGGCCGCAGGACTGTAAAATTACAAGGTAGACATTTGGGCTTGGGCTGGACTCAGGGCGCTGAGACCTCTCGAGGGGAGAAGGTTCCAGAGCTCAGGCTCCAGTCTGAGCCTGAATACGCTGCCAATGTCCAGCCCCGCAGCCCGAGTCTGTCAGGGGAGCCGCGCACCCACACAGACCAAGCTGGGCTCTGGCTACAGTTGATTAACTGGGGAAAGTCTATGCACAAGGGCCTTGTAATGCAGTCAAAAGCAAGGTCAAACATCAGGGACCGAAGGATGTAGGTCACCCTTATGAGACAGGGGCTGGATCCTTGGACGCAATATCTCTGAAAAGGATTTAGGGGGCATGGTAGGTAACCCACTGACCATGAGCTCCCAGGGTGGTGCTGTAGCTAAGAGGGATAATGCAACCCTGGGAATATCAAGTAGTTGTAGGAAGGGGACATTATCTCGGTGTACGGCATTGGTGAGACCATCACTGGCTACGGTGTCCATTTCTGGTGTCCACACGTCAACAGGGACGTGAACATTGGAGGGGTTCAGAAAAGAGCTGCGAGAATGACTTTTTACTTTACTGTTCATGTTTTATATTAAATATAAACGTGTAACAGAACAAAGCATACGGCAATACATGCACAAGCTGGAAATACCCTCTAAATAATACAATCAAGTGTTCATTATTCGTAAACCTGGAGAGAAGAAACAAACCAAAACCAATCAGCCTGAACCCTTCGAGGCCATGCCAGGCATCAGTTCAGAACAATTTGAGATCTGAAAACCTGCCTCACAGTAAGAGACTGAAGAAGTTCAATCTGTTGAGTTTAGCCAAGAGGCTAAGCAGGTCTGTAAGTACCTACTCAGGGCAGAGATTTCTGATAGCAGAGGGCACCTTATTGCTAGTCTGAATATGCCTAGCTTCAGCTTCCAGCCATTGGAGTTCATTAACCCTTTTCCTGCTGGATTAAAGAACCAGCTCCTATCAGAAACCTTTCCCCTGTGTAGTTACTTGTCGACTGTGGTCAAGTCCTCGCTCAGTGTTCACTAATGAAACCCCAAAGCGGTGGTGAGGACACTGGAGGTGCAGTGGTTTTTGTTTGCACGTGTCTGGAAGTCTCATGTTTTTTCTCTGAGTAAAGTGTGTGTGTTTAAGAAGTTACTTTGCAAAGCCTCTGTCTGCCTGGATTTAACTGTCCTGTATCCCCAGAAGGCTGACGTGTAAACTGGAGAACTCCCATGGGTGGAGCTCTGGAGAAGGTGTGCTTACAATCCTGGGAGACCTGGGAGGAGAGCACTGGTCTTGGGGCCTGGGGCAGCTGGGCTATGGGGTCACCAGACAGGGAGTCTATACTGCAGCAGTGAGCCAGTGCTGCTCAGTCCTGGGGATCCAAACCCAGCAGCCTGCCGAGTGTCTACCAAGGGGAACTCAGCCAGGGCAGTGTCTGGCCAAGCTGGAAGGCCTCCATTGGGAACCTCCCCTTCTCCATTGTATAAAGCTCCCTGTCTGTCCCTGGTGGGATGAGACTGTGAGGAGGCAATGCCACATTTGGGGAGAAAGAAGGGAACACTTCTGAGGGGGGTGGAATTCTTGTCTAAGGGATTCAGACCGCGTCCTCTCTTTGGAGCTGCTTAGGAGTCTGGAAGGTTTGGAGCAGTGCCCGGGGCAATGGCTAAGTGGGCACAGTACAGGAGCGGTGGTCAAAGATGCACGGCAAATCCAGTTTAACACAGGACCCTGCAATTTAACATGTCTATTGCCCCCCAGCGTGGTATTTTCTGTAGCTGTCTGGATCCGATCAGATTAACATCAGGGGGATGTGGCCCACAGTTACTAGAGCACTAGCTCAGATCTCAACCTTCATTCAGAGGGGACATCAACAGGAAGCAGAGCTGGGGAACCAAGAACAGGGACAGGGGTGTTTTTATTTTCAACGATTTGTGTGAAAAAAGTTCCAGTTTCTTGGTTGAAAAAATGTTTTGATGGAAATTTCCTGATCAGCTCAAATAATACAAGGATATGCTGATAACATGCTAAATTACCAACATCGTGTGTGTGTGTGTGTGTGTGTGTGTGTCTGTGTGTGTGTGTGTGTGTGTGTGTGTGTGTGAGAGAGAGAGAGAGAGAGAGAGATGGATTAAATTATATAGTAGAAACCTTTTACAAACAAAACAAGTTTAAAATCACAAACTCTCTCCAGATAGGAACTGACCAGCCGTTCTGAAATGCTCCCATTCTCCTCCGTTGAGAATACCATGAGCAAAGAAGGGTATTGCAGCAACCCGTATGAAGCAGGTGCAGCTAGACAGGATCAAGAGAAGAAATCTGGACTATTTCACACACCTCTCAAGGCAATTTGGAGATGAAGGGAAGACGATGGCATAATTGCATGAGACAAGCAAGCACCAGGGAAAGGAATAAAATGGTCCTTGGATAACATCAAAGGACAGTGTGTGAGATACCAGCCCGGGTGACAGGACTGGCAAACCAGCACAAGCACGGATTACCCAGGGCAGACAGAGCTACCTGCTCCTATCAGAATGGCTGCTGATGAAGAGAGAGTGCCCCTGAGTTTCACAAATACCAGCTCAGATTTCCACGGGAAAGACTTTGTAAACATGCGTCTGCAAAACAGCTATGAAAATATTTATAACTGACGTAAGGAAGAAGACAAGACTGTCTCTCGGGGGCTGCAAGTACCTTTGAGCTAATTAGAAGCACAATGACATCACTGACAAACCCAACAGCTTCCTTTCACCCCAGGCCCAGAAAATAACCCAGCGCAGGTGAATACCAATGCCAAAGAATCCCCCACCTCACCCACAATCCCAGCCCTGCCCAAGAGCCTGCTGGAGAGATGATGAGCCTTCAGGATACCCACTGCCAGCAACATCCGTGTACAGTCACACTCCCTTCGGGACACATGGATTCGGTGCGGGGTCACGCCAGCGGCTAGAACCAGAAATGCGTTGAACAAACGGATTGAAATG
This sequence comes from Terrapene triunguis, assembly GCF_002925995.2. Lineage (NCBI taxonomy): Eukaryota > Metazoa > Chordata > Testudines > Emydidae > Terrapene > Terrapene triunguis. The sequence goes on along the minus strand of NW_020664418.1, from coordinate 51,641,964 downwards.
TCTGAACCGTGCAGCTTTGAAATGAGCTGGTCGTGTTGCTTTTCAATGCAAAGTGAAAACCTCCTGGAGAGAACTGGTCATTGGCTGCCTCCCTTCCAATGAGAATTTCTGACAGATGGTGAGTCAGATTCAACCTTTCCATAAGGCTCGAATTCTTTATCCTGATAGCGCCACAGCCGCTCTCTCTGAAAGAAGATCCAATGACTGAGAGACACGTAACTAACACCAACTCCCTCCACACCCGCAATGTTGTTCTCCTCTGTGTTCCTTGTTCCTAATGATTAAAATCCTCTCTTGAAAGGGACCTTCCCTTCACCTGCTACAGACCCGAGAGCGAGTTCAGCTTTGCCTTAGCCAGATCCACTTTGCGGCATGTGGGATACACGAACATCTCTCCACTGACTGGTTGCACTGTTGGTTTCCTTCCTTTGCACTGACCCGAGCAGTGTTTCTTCTGTAGTTCTCTTGTCTCAATGGCCCCAGGGCAAATCCATTCAGTTCACAGTGTTCTAGGTGCGAATGCAGTGTGGGATCTGAAAGTCAAGCTGGGCTCTTTCCTTCTCATGCATCAGCACAGCCAGGGGCTGCTGGAGAAGCTTGCTGATGTACCCCTATGGCCTGGAGCAAGAGCTTTGCCTGAGTAAGGTCCAGTGCTAATTAATCAAGCAGCAAAAGGAACTGAAGAGAAGCGGGTGCCGATGGTGAGCGACAAACCACCGAAAACAGCACTGTTGGTACCAATTAGTCATCCACATTGGGGTGCCGAGCACTCGGTTCCTGGTCTGCTCAGACAGGCAAATGAAATGGGAGAAAACAGCACTAATAACATCTCCCTGCTGATCCCACAAGCCCTCCCCACTGCCCCTCTCTCACTTGTCTCTTTCCATGAGATCGGATCATTTCGAAAGGGGCTGTCACTTCCTACCCTGTGCCACACTCGACCTTTTAGAGCCAACATGGAGCCAGAGCCTGCCCTCAGCGGCCCCAGCACACATCTGGAGACACTCTGTTGAAGCCAATGATGTGATTCCTGAATTCACGGGTGGGACCAAGACCAGAATCTGGCCTGTTATTGACACTCTAGAAAGGGCTGGTGCTCGTTGTCTCCTGGTCTGTTCCTAGGCAAAGGAGTTCTGTCTTCTTCTCCCGCCCTGGTCTCTTGGCGCGGTCTCTGGAGGGGCCCAGCTTCTCCTGGCTGACCCTCCTAAGGTGTCTTCAGCCAGGTGAGTGCCGGGACCTTCCCCTCTAATTACAGCTAGCCGCACTTCCATCTCAGGGCTGGCCGTCTGCCTCAGTCTCTCGGTTGCTTTCTTGGAGGCAGGCTGGGGCAGGGTTGCCTCCCCTTAGTTGTCCCAGGCCTTTCTGCCTGCTCTTCCTTCTCTGCTCCCCCCTTCGTAGCAGGCCTTGTGGCCCCTCTCAGCTGCAGCTGCGGGTGCCTGTCTCCGGGACTGGCAGCTCAGGCAGCAGTGCGGGGGTGGAATCAGGCTGCTTGCTTGTAAACAGGCGAGGGTCTCCTCCCCCCTCTGTCTCTGCTCAGCATGGGGTTTGCACACCCATCTGAACAAAGGCGGGCTGAATAATTCATGAAGAGCAATGTGCTGGCAATGCTCCTTCTCTGCTCACAGATCTGCTAGTAACAGGTTGCAATTTTCTCACATTTGTTCATTATTCAAAGTTGTTTACTGGATCATCTCTGGCCATAATGCTTGGCCTGTCGTGTGCCTACGAGCAGTTAATTGTGGGGTGCAGTGACTGAAGCGTGTGCTGTTCCGATTGCAGCCAAAGAGGACGTGTGCTGGTTCTGGTCCTTGGCCGGATGCGCATCATTCATGGAATCACGGTTCTAGGGTGAATTCTCAAGACTCTGAGTTTGAAATTCACATTCCAGGACTATTCGGTGATATTTGCCTGGAACCGGCTGCTTTGGCCACCATCCCACCAGTGGACTGGTTTCCCTGGAGGAGTTGGGGAAGGGAATGCACAAGGGGTGCGGACAGAGCTGGAAGACCGATTTGAAGTGATTCCAAGAGTCCCCAAAAGTGTTTTTCAGCATCCGCCTGGCTCCAGTTTGAACCTTGTCTGTCTTTCTAAACCAGTCATCGCCGTGGGCTTGACACCCAGGTAGCCAGCTCTCCCTGCCTCCCCAGCTAAGATGCAAAGAATACGGTCAGCTCCCATTTAAACTAGACACGCTTTGAATGCAGACAAGCAGCAGGGCAGGTGGAGAGCCAGGGAGATAGAGAGGAAATGGTGACGAGCCGGCAGAGTTGCAGCCTTTAATTGTTTCTGTTTGCTGCCTTTAGAATCCAGCCCAAGTGACGAAGGGTCCTGAACTTCCTACAGTGGTTCCATAAGTGACAGCTGCAAACTCAGAATAAATCCATGTGCCTCACCCTGTGCGCACCTTGGACTCCTCAGTGCAGCTCCAGACTAGAGTGCTCCGGGCAGACGCCTGACAGACGCCCGTGTGGAATGGGCTGGGGGGTGCCAGCTCATGCGAGAGTCCCCCAGACTCAGGGGAGCTCTGACAAGCATGGAGCTGGGCTCAGGTATTAGAATGGTAAGAATGTGGTTAGTATTCAGACTTGATTGAAAGCAGGCGAGTGGCTCATGATAGCTGGCCCATGTCGTAAGGGACTATTTGAGCGGGTGTATTGTAAACTCCCGTGACTGTGTAAGGCACCACACAGGAGAGATGTTGTTGTACCCGTGTTAGAGAGACGAGGTGGGTGAGGTAATATCTTAAGAACATTAGAACGGCCAGACTGGGTCAGACCAAGGGTCCATCTAGCCCAGTATCCTGTCTCTTACAGTTGCTGTTGCCAGATATTTCGCAGGGAATGATCAGAACAGGGCAATTTATTGGGTGATCCATCCCCTGGTGTCCAGTCCCAGCTTCTGGAAGTCAGAGGTTTAGGAACACCCAGAGCATGGGGTTGCATCCCTGACCATCCTGGCTGATAGCTATCGATGGACCTGTCACGGACTCACAGACCATGCCCACTCTTGGCCCCGTGCGGTCTGTGGGGGGTGCCCCTTTCAGTGAGACATCCCTTCTCGGGAGTCCACTCTCTCCCGGGGTCAGGCCCCTCCACCTCCTGGAGCCGCACCTCTCAGAGCCTTAGCACGTCTGTCTCTGCCGTGGGCCCCCTCAGGGAGTCCACTCGCTCTGGACCCCTGGGGCCTCCACCCCCGAAGGGGTTGATGCAACCCTGTTCTCTAGACCGGAGTGACTCTCAGCCAGCATAAAACAGGAGGATTTGTTGAGAGTTGAACACAGCACAGGAAACTCTCAGGGCCTCAGGCCTGGCCTCCCTCAGCCCAGCACATCCCAGTCTCTCTGCATCCAGGTGGGCTCTGCCTGCTCCCCCTCTCCAGCCCAGAGCCCCCCTGCTCCCAGCTGGGCATCTGAGATCCCCAGCCCCAGGCCCCGCCTCTGTCCATTGTCTTCTCTCCAGGTAAACAGGGCTGTAAACTGGGGCCTCCTCTCCTCGCTTCTGTCCTCTGGCTGGAACTGGCTGGTTAGGTCACTGGCTCCTCACTCTGCAGCCCATTGTCCGCCCACTGGCCAGAACCGGCTGCGATTTCTAAGCTGGGTCTCCGGGTCCGGGCGCTGGGGTATCCATCCTCCAGGCCATTGGCTGGGGTCCCAGGTTCCCTCTCCGGTCCTCTGTAACAACAAACTCCCTCTCCCCTCACCTCGTTAAACCAGTAACACCCAGGAAAACTGAGTCCCACCCCCTCTGCATGCAAACCATTGAAACTCCACCGAAAACAAGAAAACAAACAAGAAAATCCCCCACTTTGTCACAGGTCCTATCCTCCATGAATTTATCCAGTTCTTTTGTGAACCGTCTTATAGTCTTGGCCTTCACAACATCCTCTGGCAAGGAGTTCCACAGGTTGACTGTGCGCTGTGTGAAGAAATACTTCCTTGTGTTTGTTTTAAACCTGTTGCCTGTTAATTTCATTGGATGACCCCTGGTTCTTGGGTTATGTGAAGCCTGCAGTTCAGGCCCTGAGCTCGGCACTGCCTGGGCCTGGCTTTAGGAGCCAGACTGAGACACCCAGCTTTAAAAATCTTGCCTTGAGGTGCAGTGCACGTTGCCCCAAGCTTCAGCACATGGGCCGAGGGGCCCCGGCTCTGGCGGTTCTCAGTAGGAAAAGTAGCCAGCCAGGGCAGAGGGACTCCTGGGCTTGTCTGGGGCTGAGCAGCCACCCTCTCGCCCTGCTCTGCAGAGGGGAGAGCCAAGGCGTAGGGGGCGGGGGGGCAGCACGGGGGGCTCTGGCTGAGCCTCATCGGGCACTGCTCTGAATTCTGCCAGGGCTACCTTGGCGCCTGCCACTGCTGCCAGTCCAGGATTGGAGGAGTGGAAAGGAGCTCGGAACCGCACTGGCCTCTTGCTCTCCTTAGCGGCACTGGGTGTGAACGCCCGGGATTCTGGTTCGTCTCATGCACATTTAGAAAACCAGTTTCCTGGCCATAGACGGGCAGAAACGTTACTGCAAGGAAGCCTGTTACCCGCTGCATCCTACTCTGCTGGACTGTCTAGTAGTTTCCTGCCGTAACAACAGGGTCAGTGCAGCTGGGGTTTCTCCAGGCCTGAGAGGCTGGTGCTCTGAAAGCCCCTGGCCGACTGACAGGTGCGATCCAGTCCCAGACCCTAGGGGCTGGTTTCGTCCCAGTTTTATACAAACCCCGTTGCTATGTGGAGAAAGGTCAGGCCGCGATGTGGAGCGGTGGTTCTGTGTCCGTGCCCAGCAGCAGGGGCTGTCAGCGATAACTGGAGGGTGGCTTTTGGGCCCTCCACAAGGCCCTGGGCTCGGCTGGGAGCTCCACTCACAACAGCCATTGGGGGCGTTTGCTCCTGCCTGTGCCATGCACGCTGCAGGTGCTGGTGTTACACAGAAAAAGGGGAAAAGGCAAAAAATGCACCTGTCATTTGCAAACTGACCCCCCCCCCCCGATGACCCTGGACCGGGTTCTGTCTGGCGCAGTGCGCTGAGGTCTTCACCGGCCAACCCAGCTCATCAGGCCATGGGGAGAGGGCGGCTAGCAGGGCACTACGGGGAGCCCATTGGCACTGGCCTGCCGCTATTGCTGCCGGTCCCAGGGCCGCTTGGAGGCCTTGTGCTGGAGGAGAGCTGCAGGTGGGGATTGTGCATGCGGCTGGCCTGTTCCTGGCAAAGTGCTGCGGAGAGAGAGTTTATGGCCTTCTGCAGCAGTGCCTTGTGCACCTCCCCTCGATGGCCTTGTAGGGCTGACCTGGGGCCACAGCCCTCTGCAGGGAGCCTGCGCTGCCCTCTGGGCTGAGGAGGGACAGGCCTTACGCCTGCTGCTCTGCCCAGGGGCCTTTTCCCGGAGCCGCCAGTGACTGAGTGCCGTCAGCGGAGCTGCAGGGGTCCCGAGAGCTAATAAACGAGCAGAAAGGTCAGGCCAGCCCCGCCCCAGCCCTCCGCGGCTCTGCTGCACTGGCTGCTCCAGCGATGCCAGGGGAACACGGGCTGGATGCCGGTTGCTAAGACACACAGGAGCGAACCCACTATTTTCCAGCGGGAGCTTTCCAAACACTGAGCTGAGAAAAGTAAAACAGCCACAGCATTTCCTTCCAGGCACCAGCTGCGCGGCCACATGCTTACACTCAGTGCCCGGGTCCCAGTGGGATGGGCGGGTCCGTATTCGTACCTGGCGAGAACAGAGCTAACAACTCCTGGTTCCCTCCACGAACTGATAACAACCCTGGACCAGAGATACTGGCTTTTGGGAACCCTCCTTTCTTGTGTGTTCATGGAGGTGTCTTCTAGTGCCCAGAGAGCTGACACCCTGGGGGGACAGAGCTGGGGCGGGCCAGAGGGGGGCACTCGGCTACCTTTGCTCCCCACTCGCCCCTCCATGCCAGGGTGGGCCGGCCAGCAGTGCACAGAGTGCTTGGGAGAGCGGCTGATTTCTGCTAGTTCCATGCCTCC